>NW_027021310.1:142867-218447 GCF_036884655.1 Musa acuminata AAA Group | reverse complement strand
ATCAGTAAAAGAAAGAAGTGACTCCTATGAATCGACATCTAAAAGAGAATGAAAGAACTATACTTACTGTTAAATGGCGGGTTAGGTTTCATAGAGAGATGTAACAGACTCGGGTCTTTCACTTGACTCTCCTATTGAATGAGGAGCAAGCCTAAAGCCCTCGTGCAAGCAAGCAAACCAATCAAGTGGGAGTTTTTGCACTATAGGAAGGTTATGAGTCAGGAAGTCCCAATCAAGTTCATATATAAAGAAGAAAGCGTGATAGAAAAGAAGTAAGCGTGATATAAAGCTGGCCTCTTTTTGATAGAGGTTCTTAATCCCCCGGGATATCTCGAAAGGCGGGCGGAATCTTCATCTTTTCCGTCTAGGCGGGTGCTGGTTATAGCTATGTAGCAGTAGTAGTCAGCCTGGTGCTGGTGTATGATATATGAAATTTTCCGTATGCTATATTCTATTTTCCGTTAAATAAGAATACGGTATGTTTTACCCAGGCAATTCTTTTCACAGCTAAGCTTATCGCCCATACTATACTTTTTCTATTGATTGAGACCCAGAAATGCAAAGAAGAACTTATTCTTAATCAACATTTACACTGTAGTCACAAGGGAAACTTCTCTGCAGAAACCTTAGCACCTACCCTAGCGTAACAAAGCTAGTTGCTGCAGGCCTAGGTTTACCGGGTGCGGGAAGCTGCATCCAAGCTAGTAACCGAAGTCACAGATCCTTTACAAATTGCCTATAGGTTTGAACCAGTGAAACGTAGCAGCGGGTATAAGTCTTCAAGTCAGCAGCAAGCGCAAGGCAAGGTTCCTTTTACCGGTGAATTCCCCTTTGATTTGTCATGGAGTGATAGTAACCCTCAAGATGCAGTATATTGATATTTGAGACTCCTTGGTTGGGGACCAGGATCAAAATGGAGTGCCTACAAAGGCAGAGCCTAAGGCGTATCCACCCGGTACTAGGTTATAATTGGAAATCAAGATGCACCCGGGAGGCAAGGGCTAGCTAGCACATCGCATTATCATCGCTATCCTTGGGTCAAAAGGAAAGCACCCTTTATTTAAGGCATCGCAGCCAGCTAAAGCTGCCCTCACATCAAAGCTTTGCTCAAGCGATTCCATACCAAACTTTGAGGCCTAACCATCCATTGAAAGAAACCAAGATTTCCGACTGGATGAGATAACTCACAACATTGTGCCAAACCCTTCCTTCCGCTTGGAAAGGGATCTTTTCTCTCGGACACAGGCCTTAGAGCGAAGCTTTATCACACTCGCCCTTGATCTACATCCTCGTTGAGATAACTTGCTTGAAACTTGCTGACTACCAAACTCACCTAAACTAGACTTAGTCGACCAGGCCAGATCATGAGTTCAATATCTAGGCTAAAGGTTTATATGTATATTGGAACAAAACGGACGCAACGCACAAACATTGTAGATTCTTAGTAAGCTGCAAGTCCTATCGCAGCGCAGGACAGGAGACTCTATTTGTATTTGGTCAAAGTCACTTTCCAGAATAGGCAATAAGTAGTAAGAGGAAGGCGGCACAAAACTCGGCTCCTCGGAAAGAAAAGACCAGATAATAGCCTACAGAATGTCTCTGGAGTTATGAGCAAGTCAAGTCAAAACTCTTTTATGTCAATAGAGAAAGCACATTAAGAAAGAAAGCAAGTAATTAGGTTTATTGTTGAGAATCTTTTGAAATGGGTTCCCTTTCTTTATCTTTAGGGCGAAGGGATGGGCTTTCAAGGGAATTCATAGGCATCTGATAAGACCCCGGCCCCTACGAACCTCGTGATTTCTTTTTTCCACACTAGGAACATAGTAGTGGTTGTAGCTTCGCTCCCTTTGCCACCGGCCCTTGATATCAAATAAGAAAACCACGATCTCGATCTTTCAACGAGGAAATGAAACGCTAGAACAAGAGCAAGCCCAAGAGAAAAAAGAGCTCTTCCAAATCCAATATATCATATAATTTCATATAGAACATATAATTTCATATATAAGGGGTAATGAGGTCCGACCAGACTACGGCTTCGGCTCCCTCCTCCTCGTAATAGAACTCCAACTGACTCAATCTATAGGTCATAGGAATTAACCGTTTTTACCCGATCTGTCTCCTTACCATGGCTGGTGCATAGCTAATGCATCCCCAAGGTCCTAACAGGGGAACCAAGGGTCATTACCACATCTGCAAGGGTCATTACCACATCAGTATAATACCTGACACGGAGCCGGGCCCCATACAATACTTTTCTCATTCATGTCTTGCCCATACAATACTTTGATCATTCATGTCTTGAAGGAGACTTAACCTATTGAAGTTTGGTATACGGTCCCGTCCATTTGCTCTTCCTAAATTCTTATACATGGATTCTCTCCTGCCGGCTTCGATAATTGGCGTTCGCAGCACTCGAGATGACTTCTTATCCAGACGTACAATAATGCACCCTATGAATCGTCCTTATCCTTTGGTCCGGAAAAAGATTGGAACGTATTCGCCTGTATTGCTGGTAAAGGGTTGGTTCCATGTATGACTTGACTGAAAAGATCCACCACTCGAACATCCACCCAAGGCCTTTGGGGGAAGAGATAGGTTCTAACCCAGAGTAAGCCAGTGCCATAATGAGTATGCCCGCATCAGAATCTGGGTGCTGTTCAACAACAGTCTGCAGAGGAATGGGCTAGTATCAAAACCTAAACCTTATCCTTTATGTACGGATCCAGTTCATATGCGTGTATGCCCATCATTTTCGCGAGTTAGCTCTTGAAACCCACCTTTCCGCTCATGCAAATGTTCAAAAGGCTTTGTTTGTCTGGACGGCACATTGAGCAAGACAGTTCTTCAATGGTTAAGAGTAATATCAATTGGTTAAGAGTAATATCAATTGAGCCGAAAGTATAGCATCGGTAGTTAGGATCCCGGACTGGCAGCCTTTATTAATTAGTAATTGGTCGTCAATGGGAACTTTCAGAAGAGAGCCAATGTGTCCATACTTACGGCAAAATTATGGCTTTCTTTCTTTATAGTAGCAAACCATCCTTTACAGACCAGACCTTATCCAGTCCAGAGCGAAACTATAGTTCTTCCTAGGATCCAGGCTACCTTTTTAGGCAATGGAATTCCCTTTGTTTATGGTAGGAAATCTAAGGCCAATAATTCGATCACCATTCCTGGCTCTTCGCATATGGAGAACTCGAAGAATTAGGGTTAGGCTGTAAATTACATAGAATTAGAAAAAGCGATAATAAAGAGGGTCTTTCAATGATAGCTAGGAGCGCTGTTTCCTCCATATGCTAGATTCAATGCCATAGAGGATAGGGAAAAGAAAGGATGCAAAAGTAACAAAAAGAAAACACAGAGTTTGTAAAGTGAAAAGACAGGTAGAGTTTCCAGGATATGAGTAAGGTAAGATAGTCGCTTTTGCCTAAGCTGAGCTTTCTTTCATAGCTTTTGCTGTAAACAAAGAAAGACTTAGAATCAAACTTGTACTAATCGGGGGAACTTCCTCTATAAAGGCTCATTTTCACCCTTCTATGTCCCAAAGTAAAGTTTCAATCATGTTCTCCCTTCTCTGTCCCAAAGTTCCGTTTAAGTATAGAATCCAAGTTCTGTTCTATCAGTATAGAATCCAAGTTCTGTTCTAATGGATTTAGACTAGCAATTCCTTCCTTTCGCCTAATCAAAGATATAAGGTGGCACCCAAAACGAAGAAATAAGATAAGGCCCTCCTCACCTCAATGCTATGGATCAGAACCCGTAGTCGAGTGGCAGAAGGCTCAGTAAGAATCCATTCGTGCCTTGCCTTGAAAGAAAATCCAACTAAGCCCATTGCTTTGACTTTCTTTCTTGGAAGTATTTGATTCGTTGCAAGCTTTGGGATTGCTAGTATTGCTTGCTTTCTCAATCATTGTCGAGAGAGATGGAACTGATTGATTGGAGCGGGTAATGTTTACCGTGCGGGCTTAGTAACGAATGGTTCATGAGGAAACAGGAATGTTTTAGTTGATCAAGGAAGGGTTTGAGTAGAAAAGTCATGAATGGAATTGACTTGCTGGTGTTAACTTGACTACCTTGGTTTGTGAAACAGTGATGCCTCCAAGGTCGGGTAGAGGGAAGAGTGGAATCTCCAAACTCATTGGTCGATGAATTATGTATTGATCAATGGTTGTTAGCGAATTGAGGCAAGGATAAGGATGGTTTGTGGCTCGTTCAGTTCCCCCACGCCCCTATGGTTTATTAACCTCTGGAATACCCCTTCCTTCTTCTTAAGCCGTCTGTGAAAAAGACCTTCACCATCTCTGATTGCCCTCGTCCATGGTCACTGATATCATATAACCTCTGATCTAGTAATCTGATCCGTGTGCACCTCAAACGGCACATCGTCGTCCGGGCGCTTTATTAATAGGTTCTACAGAAGGTTGGTAATATACTCTTATGTAAGTAAGCGTTCTTTCTTCGCGTCCGTCATCGCCT
Source organism: Musa acuminata AAA Group (assembly GCF_036884655.1). Taxonomy (NCBI): domain Eukaryota; kingdom Viridiplantae; phylum Streptophyta; class Magnoliopsida; order Zingiberales; family Musaceae; genus Musa; species Musa acuminata. The sequence goes on along the minus strand of NW_027021310.1, from coordinate 213,971 downwards.
GCTGCTGGTCTAGCCTTTTGACAACGATCAACAAATCGGTGTTGGTAAGAGTTTTTCGCCTTAATGAACCGCCGGTAAGAGTTAACTAGTCCCAAACAAACCTAACCTCTTCGACTCGTTTCGGAACCTTACATTCTCGTCGAGATATCCGCTGGCTCGTACCTTCCCCTTGTCCATCTAGATCATTTCCTCGCTAATTAATCCAGTGGCCAATAACCGTTCTTTCTGGTCTGCGATGCATTCCTGGCTGCCCCAGTAGTAGTCATTGTGTCGTGGCACTCCTTTCTTTTGTAGTGACTTTCTCCAATCTATATTAGGCGCTAGATTGCATTCCCTTTTGTGGAGCCTACTGATCTTGCTTGCCAGTGGGTGGGATAGAAGACCTCTTTTTATCTGTCTTTCGCCAGGTTCCAAATAGCATTATGTCTAATAGCATAGGTTTCAAATCCAATAAAAGAGTTCTTTGCGATCAGTTCTAAAGCCAGCCTTTGAATTGCAGGGTTTTCTCGTGAAAAGATAGTGAACAAGGTGCTATTAGAGCATACCGACCTGACTCAACGAACACAAACACAATTAATAGAATCAGCGTACTCGCCTCCATATACGCCATCGCCTCCATATACGCCATTTATGAAGATTGAAATACTTACTGACTCCGCCCGCCGTCTCCCTCCCCTAAGACTAGCCATACGTAAGAAGCCCCTATTTCCACGCATGCGTGTCAGACCGTAAAGGAAGGAGCAGCATAGGTATATTATTCGAGGTAAAACCATGATTGTTTATAGTACCGGAAGGGTTTGGCTCGCGCTTTAGCGTCAGGCGCTCTATTTTCTTTCAGCTGACTGGATACTTTACCGATGCAGAGCTACTAGATCGTATTTCTTTTGATACTTTTCCTATTGCCTTAACTCCCACTCTCACTCTACTGTCATTTCTTACAACCATAATATCAGTTAGCAACCTTACTCGCACCTAGACTTAACTCAACACTTTCCTTCCCGTTCCCGCTTCGCTTGCAGCCTTTCGCACAAATCCAACTTAGGATTATGATCTCGTCGACTCCACTCGCCCCGCCCCGTCTTTTCAACAAGCAAGAGCTTTCGAACAAGTAAAGCAAGGGCCAAAAAGCTTATTGGGGGAGCAGGGTGTGTTAGCCCAAGTGCTTACGTGAGGTGAGAGTTCTGTTCTACTATTCTAGTAAGTTGCGAAAGAACAAGCACCGACGCTGTAAAGATGAGCATGAGAAATTCCATTCAAAGAACGGAGATTCGAGTCAAATGATGAAAGTCCCACCGACGCAAGAACAGAACTATCTGGTCGACAAGGATTATCGGTATAATAACTCCACCTTCCAGAAGCCAAAGTACTAATGTGAGCTTTCCTTCCAGAAGCCAAAGTACTAATGTGAGCTTTCGTGGCGCTAAGGCTTATGGTTCCAGGATGCATTAGTGGTGATTTGGAGTTGAGCAGTCTTATTACCGTAATAATGTCTTTCTTACTTATGCACAAGATAGGCAGGCTCAAAAAGAAGTCAAGTGGGTTTACCCTAGTTATTAAGATTAGATGCCCTAGTTCTTAATCAAATAAATAGAAAAAGCAAGGCAAGGTTATGAGTCAGAACTTCGCACTTCTTCTTCTTCCTTCTGGTTAAGCTTCATAGCTAATATATTTTCCTGCTAGAAGATCTTCTTAACATGCAACAGAACAATAAGTTGGAAGAAGCAATCCTTATCCTGCTAGTAAGGAAGCAAAAGGTAGCCGGTAATAGGAGATAGATTGAAGCCGGTAATGCGAGATGAAATAGATTTCATAAGGGGTTAATCAGAATCCAGTGGGGTAATCCAAATAACTTAGATGCTATGATAGCTCTGCGCTCGACTCGATTGATTCAGCTAACGTTGGGGCAATTAAGAACTTATATGTCAAAGAGAGAGACTCCATTACTGTTTGACTCGGCGTATTAGGAAGTTGTTCAATTGATGTTTTTCTGCTAGCAATGCTCTTCAATTACTATACGAAATGCTCGCCAAGCTTAGTTGTTAGTTGCGCTAAGGAGCGGTTCTACTATACGTAGGTGCCTAGCTGATGGATTTCGGAAACAGTCCCTCTGGTGCATCTTAGCCTAGCATCTTACCAGTTTCAAAGCTCGATAAGCAAAGGAACAAGTTGAGTAGAGAGAATCCAAGATCTGTTTGGGGCTCTAAGTCCGGCAGATAGAATTAGGACTCTGGAATAACTAGGAGAATCCGCATCCGCTGTGCTTGGAAATGATGGTGCTTGGCCAGTTCCATTTCTTTACCTTGCTTGCTTGTTCAACTAATCCAGTTCCATTTCTTTACCTTGCTTGCTTGTTCAACTAATACGGAATTGAATGCACATCACACATATAAGAAGCATATGAATGGAAGAGCACTCAGAGCTACTTTCCGGGGGTTTCAATTGAGTCTCATACGATGATACTTTACTGCTTGCCTTAGAGCTGCCAGATAATCTACTCTACTCCTTACTTTCAATCTAACAGCTTGCCTTCCGCTTTTGCTTCAAAACTCATTTCTTACTGAAAACTATATACTTCACTTCGGTTACACTTGATACTTGACTTTCTACTTAAATGAACAAGCAATTCCTTACTCAACAAATAATTAATGGAATCTTTCTCTTTCTTGCGCAGAGCTCTCATTGCATCTAATAACCCAAACTCCAGACTGCTTGTTCTTTTCTTTCGCCCTTTTTTGATACCTGAGACTAGATACCCCCTTACCTTGCATGTTCCGTTAGTGCAAGTCGCCAAGTAACTACGCCAAGCTACTACGTGAGGCTCTGATTCTCTTTTGGACTAGGATTCTACTATGACTTCTATTTCTTCACCGATAACTGTACTTGCTTATTGCCTTGTACCGAGTCAACTAATACAGAAAATAATGAATGGAACTAACCTGCCTATAAGTAAGGAATTGAGGAAAGGATACTTAAGCTCGTATCGATCGAGGAAAGTGTATCCAATATAAGAAGCGTTAGACTGGCCCGTTACAGTTCCTTCTTCAGCGAGGTGTACTAAGGCTTACTTAGTTGCTAGTCTAGTAGTTGCAGCCATCGTTCCGCTGCCCTTGTTATTGGTTTGAGTTTGTTAGATCTGTGTCTGTTTCAGCCACCAAGCAACTACTAACGACCAAGCCACGACTAGAGTAGTAGCTTGTTGAATCAAACCACCGATACAAGGAATGGAACGAGTTAGGGCAAGAACGCAGCTAAGTAGACTCAGACTGAAGCTAGTGGTACTGATGCTAGTGGTATTGATGCTAGGGTATACTCAGAGCCAAACCAGTCAATCCAAGAAGGGAGCTGACCAATTACAGAATGCAACTCACACCTAGGAATGCAATCACTAACAACAAGCCTGAAGCCTGTTCCTACTAGCTCAGAATCAAACACTGCCTAACAAGACTGAACCCGGGGAGAGCCTAGTCAGAATGGAATGAGCGAGGGAAAGACTTAAACAAGTAACAACCAGGCTATAACACCTAACTACCAGCCTGAAAGCAGTAACTCCAAGACTAATACCTGTGTTAACAAGAATCCAACTAACTAGTCCAAGACTGATACCGATGCATCTCAGCCTGAAAGCAAGGTCAGCGTCAGCTGCTGGCTGCTACACCCAAGTACTGCTCGGAATGCGCCCACTGACAACCAGACTTCACCGAGGTAGTTACAGAATTGCACTTGATAGTCAAAGAATGGAACGAGTCAACTGATTGCCCGATGCTATAGTAGTGACTTGGCCCGCATCTAGGGAAACTAAGTAGTCAAAGTAAGAGAACTAAGTGGTTAAAGTAGAGGTTGGGTCGGGTAGTGTTGTTTACTGACTTTGTGGGGTGGGCTTGGTGCTTACGCTCTAGTAAAGTGACTCGGCTAGGGTCGGGTAGTTGACACTTACTTTTACTGGGCTAGGTCAGTTAGCAGAGATGAGCAAGAGAAGAGTAGAGTAGTCCAGATCCGATACCTCTTCTATCGACCCTACTTTTGATCTTCTATCGACCCTACTTTTGAGTGGAATACCGATCCAGATGAAACTCGGGATTCCATTGCTCTAGTTCTTGCTTGCCCCTGCTTGGTTCAAATTCCCCTGCTTGTTTCATCCCGGTAGTTCAGGTTAGGGTGGTGGACTGACTTTGTGAATGAAGTTACTTGGCGATCATTTTATATCTTCTTAATATAGGAAACCGGATCAACTCATCGGTGAGAAAGGTAAGAATGATACTCTTAAGTAGGAGCCAAGCAGAGTGCTCATGCCCACGTAGCAGTTAAGCAGTTCAGTCAGACTTAAACTAGTGCTAACAAGACTAATACCAAGGGCAGCTATTCCCGCATCTGCTTGCCAATTGCTAGTTATAGAATGAAGCAAGGAAGTCACAGATAGTACTGGGATACCACCGATTCCCAGAAGCAAGATCAGAAACTATTTCTTGACCAACCCGGTAAGCAGACGAGCTACTCCTGAAAAGCAGAATGGAAAGCGGTTTCAAGATCTTACGCCGTTTCAAGAGAAAGAGAGGGATGAGATCGAGGTAAGTTATAAGAAAGTTACATTCTTGCCCCTTTAAGTAGTATAGTAGTCCAGCAGTGGAAATAGAAATATCTTAATGATTAGTTTACTCGGTGCCCTTATATTAAGTCCTGTGAGAGTTGAGTCTAGGCCCTTATTGTAAGTTGTGCTAGGCAAGATAGAGAAATGATCCTTTTCCTTTGTCTTATTGAAGAGGCCCTTATAGTAAGTTGAAGTTGTTGGTGTTACTTCTTTCTATTATACATGGCTCCCGCCTCTTACTAGTATACGCTTTGCTCTTAGCTTTGAGTCCAATCTCAGATTCTTATGCTCTTATTTAAGCCTTTCACTCCTACTACGAAATCAATCAAATCGGAGGGCAAGTATAAGTTGAATCACCAGTTACAGTTCCTAAGTTAGGAAAGGGAGTTGGGCCCTAATACTACATTGCTAGCGCATTCAATGAATAGGGAAGAATAGGGTACGATGTAGCGCATCTAGTAGTTTACTAGTAAGCGGTAAGATCTATTGAGCTGGCCCTAATACATAATTGGTAGCTCGGTTAGTATAAGTCTTTTTATGGGGCGGCCATAGTAAATAATAGCTAGCGCATCTGTATTTGTTGCCAGAGGTCTAGCCTCGTTAAGGACAGAGACAGATGTTTTACTTGCAGAGGCAGAGGCAGCAGATGTATAAGTTGCACTGGAACTGGTTATTCTCCGGCTCCCCAACTCATGATACTTATCCTTATACTTGTACCTTATCCGTATTCTGCTCGAACGTTACTTCCCGCTGAAAAGCCTTTATTGCATTCTTTTCTTCAATGAGACAAGTAAGCGTAGTTAGCGAAGTTTTGCAAAGGATGCTTCTGATCTTGGGAACTTGCTTGTTGATCCGCTTGTAGCTTCCTTTAGTCATGGATCTGATCCAACAAGTCACTAAGTCATTTCTAGTAAGTCATTTATAGCATTAGCAGAGTTCTAGGCAGGGACATTATCATAGACAATAAAGGTAAGTCGTAGAAGGTGTCGCTCTAGCTCTCAGTAATGACCTGACTGGAATGGCCTGTTCTAGTGTTATCCAATTAGGAAGCCGAATCAAAGTAAGGGTAAGGCAAGGCAGGAAATCCAGAATGGTAGTAAAGCCTGCTAAGTATTGGTTGTATTGAATACTTGTTCCAGAAGCCTACAAGCAACATAGTAAGTAGACAAAGGACAGAAGAGATGCACTGCGGGTGCAGTTCCTTCAGCGCAAGAAAGATGAAATGCAGAATTGTTTACAAAGGGCAGCTAGCGACTTCACCTCTTCTTCAAGAGTAGCAAACACAGATGAAACTAGGGGTGTGCTCTCCTCTGTATTAGTTGACATAGGTATAGTAGTTTACAGAGCTGGAGCAGGCTTTCCCGAGTCGTACGATAGAGGTTACAGGGCAATGTTGGTATATATAGAGGTTACAGGGCAATGTTGGTATATAGAGGAATTAAGGGCAAATAAGGCTTTCACACCGGATTGAGAGTCGCCCACTAGGGTGTTTCCAGTGCGAGTGAGAAAGTTAGGAAAGGGAGTTGACTATCGAGTTTTTTCTAGTTTATTGAATTTTCTTCCTTTTCTTCCAATACAAGGTTTGGGTAGTTACCGGCTTCTCGAACGTATGTATTCAAGAGTTTCGGAGTCGCTTGGCCCCTATTCCAAGTATTCTATCTTCGACTATTTCTTTGAATGCGCGTAGAGGCGAAGTAGATTCGGGAAGCTATGAAAGGTATATTTCTTATAAGGAAAGGTATATTTCTTATATATATATTGTTACCGGTGTTACCGGAGCTGCTGTCGAATGGACTGTTCGAGTTGACAACTTCTTATTTAGGCGGTGAAGAATCAATTCCATACTTTGAAGCGGGAAAGAATGTGCTTTTTGCGCGCAACTCTAAATATAGAATTCTTCGATATACCACCTAAGGCGCAGCACCCCAAGCAAGAGACTATCTCCCCGCGGAAAAGCCTGTAAAAGTCAGGTAGTAGACCCCAAAGATGTTTGTAATAAATGCATTCTTTTGCCCCAATGGGGGTTTTACATGTCATTTTTCCTATCAAACTTAGAAACATGCGAAAGAGTGAATTTGAAGCCCCTATCTTGGAACCGGGAACGGGCATTGCTCCATTAGAATAGAAATAAATAGCTTCCCGAGCCTACCCATCAAACCCATAAAAAAGTGCTGTAGTAGACCATCAATATGCTAGGCTAATATGCATTCTTTTGCCCCAATGGGGGTACTCCATGTCATATTAGCCCTAAAACAAAATCAAATACGTTAGAGTTCATTTTCCACCCTATTCTTGTCTGTCCGTCCTGTGTTCGTGAGAGGGAGAAGGAACAGCTGAACCCCCGGCAGTAGTAATTGAATCAGTGGTTGGGGATGAGAATTGCACCTAGCCTTCTAACCATGGGAGCTACCGAGCTACTATGATTTGTTTACAGAGGGGAGGTGGGTTCGGAAGACAGTATTACAAGTCCAGTCTTTTGGGCGGTAGCGAGCTATAGGAACTAAAGGGCCGCTCATCTGTGCCCGGTTTTCTGGGAAATGCCCTATGTTGCCTCAGGAAATGCCCTTATAGTTATTTTGAGTCTAGAAGGATAGCCCTCGTTAACAGGAAAAAGAGGCAGAGGATCAATCCATAGTTCTTAAAGAATCAAGTCAGAATTAAGAGAGTGTCGCACAGCACAGATTCTTAAGAGAGTGTCACACAGCACAGATTCTATAAATGTATATGAAACTGAAAGTATTAGTTCTCTTTCGCTTCTTCTCCTAATAAGTATATAAGTCGGAGTAGTAGCGGATAAGAATTCAGCAAGTTTTTGTGTCGTGCGCGAACTCCCGATGGACTTCCTCACTCAGTATACTTAGCGACCGCCGCAACAAGGCCTTAGTAACAAGGCATAACTCATAAGCCTATACTGCAAATAAGAATATTTATACTCAGCAACCTAACTAAGGGAATGCAAATAAGATATTCCCTAACTTTCCTCTTTACCACCCAACACCAGACTTGATATCAGTAGTTTTATACCTAGTTGACAGAGGATAGAATAATATAATATATCATATATTGGGGTTTCTTTTACTTATAATAAAGAATACCTTTAAGACTTAGTTTCAATTGAAAGAGCAAGAGAGGGCGAAGAGAGTGGACTTAGCGCCACCCATAGCTTCTCCTTAATGCCACCCATAGCTTCTCCTTAATTCTGTATTTGTAGAATCTTTTAGTCTATAAGATCTGGTTGCAAGAATGGATGATGCCCCGACTCCTATTTGAAGTTATGAATTCATTGAATCCATTGAATCTTTGTCTCCGGGCAAAGGAACAATTAACGTATAATTAAGTTTGCTTAGCGGCAGTTACTTACGAGTTTGTACAATTCCTGCTTTCAGGAGTTTCCTCTTACCGGGTAGCCTTTGGAGTGTCCTGTCCTACTACGGAAATTCTATACTATAGAAGCTTGCTCTTTCTTATCTAGATTCGATTCTTTCTGCTCTAATCAAGTTACATATCCATTTCTTCGCATATAATACATATCCATTTCTTCGCGTATAAAGTAGAGTATCCCGTCTGGTTGTTCAACCCCCAAAAAACGTTACTTATTGTCTTGCTTACTTTAGCGCTTATGAAGCAAAAACGGATTGAGAGTCGACAACACAGTAAACCTACCATACTCTAGGCAAAGGCAAAGGTTAAGCCAAGTTCAATAAAGGAATAGTGGGGACCCTTTCGAAAGCCCCTGCGCGTTATTCATTTATTATATATGAGTTCAAAGCTAAAAGCAGGTATAGCTGGGCCAGCAGTCATAGGTGTAAGGTTCAAACCCACTTCTACGATTGTACCTACATTCCATTCAACAAGTCCTGGACAAATTGTCCCGCTGACAGCACTGATAATACATACGATTCAACTCATTAACCTTAACTGTCAACTCAAACACATTCATTTATTATCTTTCCCCCCACCTGTTATGTAGGAATAAATGGAATCATAGGAAGGAAGATCAAATGGAATCATAGGAAGGAAGATCACAGGACTGACTGAGCTTGAGTAAACTAGTACTTAAAGCTATAATGAACCTGCTTTTGACCTTCCGCCAGTGCTAACTTTTTTAGGCTAATGTCTTGTCTTGTCCCGTGTGGTTCAGAGCTCACTAAAGCACAGCAACGGTAAAGAGGGTTTGCTGCCTAACTAGCCTAACTATATGATTGACTTCCTTTCTAGCCACTTGTGGAGCTTATCCTTAACCTGTCGATGAAAGCTTTGCTACTAAGACTTGATTTACAGCCCAGGGAAAGGGAGTCCGCGACTACTTTCTTTTCAGTTCGAGGAAAGAGACGTCTAAGGGAGTTTCCGGATGGCTTGGATTTGCACTTTCTAAGAGAGAGGAAAATGGATTGATGCTTTAGACAAACAACAATTAAGTACTCTTTCTTAGGGTTCGGCAATAAGGTAACCTAACAACTGCCTACTATGCCTCTATTCTATGCTATACATATTTGAGCTACAGCGGGGTAACGACTTGAAATCACTACAAGGTTAAGGCTTTCAACTCATTAGTGACCGGGGCTCCTGCCGCCATGAATACAAGACTCGGGAACAACTCATTAAGACATGTTATATGAGTTCTTTACTTGTTATGCTTTTGTAGCAGTTGCTTGGCCCTAGCTCCGTGCTGTGACTGCCTTGGTTCAGCCTTACACCTACTAGTTACATTCTCAGTCTACCCGGTTGCATTCTTAGCTAACTTACCGCAACGAAGACATCTCCTCTTCTCTGGCTACTAGCTAATCTCTGCCTCAGTAGCACTGGGTGAAGCCTGTTTCTCAGTGCACTGATTCTGGTCGGTAGTGGTTGAGGTCTGCCTATGCCTGGGTGAAGTCTTAAAGGGATTAGTTGCATTCTTGTTGTTACTGCTTGCAGGCTTACTAGCGCTGGTGTCAGTCTTGGTAGTAGTTGCTTGGCCCTTGGTGGACTCGTTCTCAACTTTCTCTTTAATAAGAAGAGATGAAACTGCTTCCCTCAACTTACAATAAGAGGGCCTCTCTACTTCCTTTCCTACTAGCTCACCTCTGTCAATTCATTCCATTCTATTCCTCAATAGTTACCTGGCGTCTACAGAAACAGAAGCTTCGGTTGCTCTGTCATACCTAGCTATCGAGGAAGCAGTAATTCCTAGGAGAAAAGTGAGAAATAACAAGAGCTCCGGTCGATGGAAGAAAGCACTAAACCTAACCTATATCTTCCTTTTGAATCGATGAATCTGAAATTGGTATATTTTGCTTACTATTAACAAGGAATCCTTTTTGCTGTCCCTAGTAAGAGAGCTCACAGAATAGGCGTAGATAATTCACCGAGAGATCGACGGCTCCTCAATAATAAGTTGGTCTTGTTGGCTTGCTCACAGGTCTAAGATTTCTCAGTAAGGGCGGAAAGTCGCCTGGGGCATTGTTTTAGCTATTCCCTAGCATAGGTCTTTGAGTTTGATTCCTAATGCATGTACACACAGTCGCTCTTGCCCATGACTCTTACTATTTCGCTTTCTTTTCCTTGGAACACTCCTTTGTGGTGGCCCTATATCCAATTCTTTTGATTTCTATCTGCTTTAATTCATTTTATTTATCCCAGCTTTCGGTACCCTACCGACTGTCAGGAGTTTGGATTCCGAAGAAGTCCAGTAAGTAGGGACCTTATCCAGGCTCTTTCTTGAACCTTGAAAACGTAGCTTGGTTTCGTATTCTAAGAGGGTGATCTCAAGAGAAAAGAGGGCAAGAACCCTTAAGGGCAAAAAGGAGTTTCGTCGATCTAACCACTGGAGTGCAGCGCAGGGTAGAGGTTTGGAAAAGGAATGGCAGGCTAATAGAAGGGTATGCAAAACCGAGGAAACCAGGGCTTCCTCTTTGAGTGGAAGGAAGGTACTTTTGAAGCTCCGTCTATTCATCTCTTTTTGGAAATAGTGAAAGAAATAGTGAAAGCCCGACGAAAGTAACGCGAAGAGTCGATAGGTATGCTAGCGCTTCTTCGTTGCGGGACACATTCTTCGATTGATTGGAATCGTTCCTGGGCTTTCATGAAAGGGTAGTTAAATGGATCAGATCAGGGAATGCATCTCCACTCCTCGGTTATGAAGTTGTCTTAATTAGGACTTGACGTCGAGTAGCTCTTCTTTGATAAGAGGACTGGTGTGAGAACCTAGACGGAGTCTTGATCAAGGAGAATTATGTTAACCTGATATTGCATTGCAGTTTCTTATTCTATTATTCCGTTTTCAATTAGAGGATTCGAGTCGCCAACACCACCCCTCGTAGCTGACTTCCGAACTAGACTTGAAGAGCCAATTGCTGCCTCCTTTCGCACCTGAACTATACTTGTGAAAAGAATCCAATTTAGAACTATGGTTACCACTGCTTCTATACTTAATAAAGACTACTATGGTTCCTTCATACTTAATTTGATAGTTGCGTGGGCAGAGTACCGGTTTGCTTGCAACAGCCAAGACATTCAAGCACAACTTCCATAATCAAAACAGCATAATTGATTTCTGTAGAGTTATTTCCGAGTTCAGTTTTCGGCCGCCAAGGCACGGGCAAGTAAACTACTAACGACCAAGCAACTACGGGAAATTCAATAGGACTTTCACCCCCGTAGGGAAATTCAATAGGAACAGAACTAGTAAGGACGAAAGCTAGGATAGAAACAAGTATCTGGTTTCTCAACGGAAAGTGTCTAGTCTCGGGGTGTCTCTATGAGTAATTCAAACAATTATGCCTATGGTTGGTGACCCTCATCTCATCTATTTATGCCTATGGTTGGTGACCCTCATCTATCATACAGAGCAAATTCATCTGTTTCTATCTACGTAAAATAGACACTACACATGGGCAAATGGAATACTCTAGCTATACACATACATATAGAATGAAATAACTAGAGAGCACTTATTCTTCCTTACTAGTAACAGAGCACAGCCCCTATTCTTCCTTACTAGTAACAGAGCACAGCCCCTATTCTTCCTTACTGTAGCCTTTCCTTTCGCACTCCGCCGGAACAAAAATAGCGCTAACGCGAGCTCGCACCTTATATTGAAGTTTCCAAGCACCCGAACCCATATTATTGCCTGGTTGGAGTTGACTAGCACCCTCACCTAGACTCGCACCCAACTCTACTATCTTATGATTCTTCGAGACGAACTGCGGATTCGGGAGCTCACACTGCTGCTTATAATCCTACTGCTCTCAGGACTTGCAATTCTTATGCTGCCACAATAACTCCACTTGTTGAACCGCTTGCAACTTATGATCTTGAAACGGCTTCTTAACTTGATGATTCCCCAATAACTCCACTCTAAGACCCGAACTATACTTGAGGGGAACTCCCATAACCGACACAATAACCAAAATCAATCCACTCTACTTTTACCACTTAGCGCTGAAGAAGGGAAGAAAGAATAGATGCCTTAAAACAAGCAAATCTGACAAGACAAGCCGACTAGTAAGTCATAGAATAGTATGTAGAAGTAGAATACTATGCATGGTAGCTGGTCGCGGGTAACTAACCTACCCTAGTGCTCCTTCCTTGTTTCATTCAGTATAAGTTGGCGGGTCTACAAGTTCTTTCTTTTGAGTTCGGGTGCTAAGGCTAAGCAAGTTCCAGTGCTTTTTCTGGCTTACGTTGAGGTCGGATAGCTCTGTGGAGATCTCCGTTTGATAAGAAGCCTCATCTCATGCCCACTCAGCAGTTAAGCGGTCAAATTGTCTGTAAGTCATACTTTCCCTGCGCTCTAAAGGAAAGAATATTCCATTGAGTATAGATATAGATAAGATAACTTACTTATATACTCTGGCAAGAAAGAACAAAGAGTACTTCTTTCTTCAGCGTCAAGTTAAGTCATGTTAGGCCCAGCCCAACAAACAAGCTTAGGTGAGCATAAGGGAACAAAAGAGAAGAGAAGGGTTTTGGTGTATTCCTAATATATATATAGCATAAGTTCAATTATCTAGTATAAGGTTCAATTACAATTAATAGATCCATTTCATTTGTGGAGCTTTTCGAGGGGCAAAGATAGGGAATTTCCAATATTGCTAGAGTCGAGTGGATTCGGCTTACTTATACGATGAAACGGAAACTGGTTATGCTGCTGCACATTAGAAGAAAGACTTCCTTCTCCTGCTACACCGAACCTAGATTTCACTAGCCCTGCTTGTCATCTCGGATAAAAAACCATCCCAGCTTATTATTAAATAGGATCTTGAACTGGGCGAACTGGAACTCTAACTGAACCTCTCCCCTCTCCTGTTGCTGAGTTCTACACTACCGTTACTATATATATTCTATTCCACAATTCTCTTCTTGTGGTGAACAGGACATTATTCATCTCTTGTGGTGAACAGGACATTATTCATCGCCAACAACAATAACTCCTTACTCTACTTACTCGGATACTGCTGATCAAGCTTTTTCTCTAGGCGGCCTTTCGCACTTAACTGCAATGCAACATTTCATTGAATCTCTGTTAGCGCTTACAACAGATCCGTTAGCTCCCCATTATACAAAGCTTGTTCGTTCGGTTCGGTGCTTGCTCTTTCGAAACAGCTTGTCCAAAGAATTTCGTGCACAGTTCCATTGCTTATAGAAGAGTGTAAAAACCGAAGTTCTGCTAACGAACTACTGTCCTCTGTCCCTCAATCCTATGAGAAGCATGTCCCTGAGTTGCTTTAATAATTGAGTGCAAAAGAAAGAAATAGAGAGGCACACGTTGCTCTTTAATCAAATTCTATTTGAGAGGCACCCGTTGCTTTAAGATTGTCATCTTGATTGGCAGCTGCTAAGTAAAGAACTCCCGTAAGCTATTATAATGGCCTGAGTCAAACAGGCAAAGTCAAGCGTCTCAGCAGAGTCAACTCAAAGATGGAAATTGGACGTTAGCACTTCGCTTGCTGCTTCCTTTCGCACCCCAAGATATCAGTAATCACTGAGAGCTTCAAAGCCAGCCGAATAAAGGACAATGAATTTCACTTGCCCGAACCTATCTCTCTGCTCTGGTATACTTTCTTCACTAAACTTCTTAACCTATAACTGGAACTAGCCCGACCTCTAATCTAATGTTTGAGCACCCGACCTGAAGAGCCTACACCTGAACCCTCTGTTGCTTGGCGATTGATGGTTTTGTTCATAAACACTAAGTGAGCTAACGGGAGCCATAGCCAGTACTATACCTAGCCTCAAAGCGTAGCGGTGGAATCTTTCCTGTGTTCGGTAATGTTCTTATACAGTATAGCTAGTAAAGGAGTTCAAGGCTTTCCCTAGTAGTAGGAATCTCTTGGCGGGGTGCTCTTACTCTAGGGGTCGGTGAAGAATCAATTCCTTCTGATCTATAAGTCGGGGAAGAATAAAGTAAAGGCTAGCTGTTCATGTGTTCTAAGATATTAAGTAGTTAGGTATCCGCCTACAGTAGTTCAAAAGCTTTCATTGGGCTTTTACTATTTTTGCATCTGTGTTTCTCAATTCCTAAAGATAGTAATCCGCTTCCCTTCTAATCTACTAAGTAAGGAAAAAGGACGTTTCCCTTCTATTCTACTAAGTAAGGAAAAAGGACTAAGTAAGGCAAGGTTGAAGTCCGGCATCGGTAGCTGCTTCATCTATTGAAACTGCAAAACACTGCCGCTATTCATTAGGACTCTATTTCTTTGATACCTTAATTAGGCTCCTAGGCAACTCATACTTCTTCAACTGGAGCACTACTTGTTCTATGAATTCTGTATTTAGAGAGGCCAAGGATACAATAAGAAGTGGATTAGTACTTTCAATCAGGGGCCAGCAGCTGGGCTTGTTCCATTCTTTGACTACTTTGTTTCAAGAAGTATTTGTTACAGTATAGTAGCCATAGTTCTAGTTGTCAGAGGTCAGAGTCTAAACCGGATAGACAACTAGGACCGGAATCCAACTCATAAGAATAATAAATAAACAGATAGGTGTTAGAGCTAAACAAGTACTTAGGGGAATGAAAGAAAGGAGTGTCGCAATGAAGTACCAACACGCGTATAAGTAACTACATAATGAAACTCAGTGATACAAGAGCCAGTTAGTAATCCAAGTCATTTACTTATTAATCCGAGGAATAAACATACCAACACCAGGACTAGGCTCCTTACGATGGGAATAAACCTCTAAACAAGTAATTTCACTCTTTAATCAGGAAACCCTGAGTCCCTATTTGCTATTGAAAATACATATCCATATTCTGTTTCTTATGCCTAATACTAATTCATATATCGTAATGTGCTAGGTCGTAATGTGCTAGGTCATACCCATATCCTTTATTCTAATATTCTATGCTTGATTCTTTGCCTTTACTTCCGTGGTATCTTATAGCTGCTTGAGTGTCACACGTCACCAGACTCTTTTTGCCTTTCATTCTTATAGGAGAGTTTCTTCTTCCGCGCGTCGTGAATTAGTTTCATCTTTTTCTGTATCGGCGCCTATAGAATTATCCGTATAATAAACAACAGAAGATGCAGTATCAATTCAAAAGTCAGCAGCAAGTGATAAGTCAGCAGCAAGCAAGGAGATAGCAAACAGTTCTTCAAGTTCCGAGAAAATAGTATTTGTTCAGGGAAAGTAGTATTTGTGCAGGTCGACAAGCAACGAATACAGGCTGTGGGTATAAAAGAATAGAGTGAGTTAAAGAATAGATTGCTTCTCTTCAGTTTCTTTACACCTCGCATCAAAGCCAGTGAATATTGGTAATAACCTGTTCTTATAGCTTATTGCCTAATTGCAGAAGATGGGTCATATGAGAACTACCTTACTTCACTACTTAGTTCAATTCTGGAGTCTAATGCGGAAAATGGGTAATATCTTATTCTTTCTTGCTAACCCAGTGAAGTGGGTGCTCTGAACCAACCCTGTACTCTTTCACCCCCGAACACAGGATAGATTCCACTGCTCTGCTTTGAGGTGAGGTGTCCGGAAACAGAATTATTAGCTACTACAGTGAAACAAAGAAGTAATTGAATCCATCTTGCAACAAATACGGATCGAGACCCATCTCCTCTCCTTGCAAAGAAAGAAGACACGGGTAAGAGTTGGCAAGAGGGCAGGTTTGCTATGTTCGTTGATTCCACTCGGGGTGCCTCTCTTCAATGCTTGCAGTGCCTTAGGTATTGTTGCTAGAGGCAGATGAGAGTACTGGCATGGGTTCTACCAGGTAGTAGCTTGGTCTTTTGAAGTTCTCTGGGAAATCTGCTAGGAATTCGCTTTCCATTGCATTTGAAGCCTATAATACAGGGCTAAGTCAACTTGTCTGCAACTTCCTTACAGATGCTCGGTTTGGTGAAAACGGATTGTATGCCGCTGTAGCTCCTATAGGGTAAGCCGGGTCTAGTTCGACAACATCTTATATACCAGATGCTCTCAGTTGTTCGAGATCAAGGAGAAAGCTTAGTTCTTGTTGGGCCTGTGCCTGGACCTGGTGCTATAGAATAAATAGAATGCCTCAGTTCTTGTCCGATATAGATATAAATAAGAAGAAAGTGGGTGGGGATCCGGAGATGCATCTGAAGCTAATGCTGTGAGAGTTTCATCCCGAGTAACATCTAGGAAAGTTGTACTTAAAAGACGGAGTTGTGCCTAGTATTGGACTGGAGTATCTCTTACTGATCCCGAACACAGGAATTGTCACGACTCTAAATCATGGTTTACAGCCCAACATGCTTTGACTGGACCACGACCACTACAAGGGCTTTAACGCCAATAACTCTGCGCTACTCATTGACAAACTCTGCGCTACTCATTGACTTAGTGCTTCAGAAGCCAGAATAGGGTATACTTATTGTCTATAAGTGGTTTGCCCTCACTCAATTCTATTTCACTGAATGCTATATCTCTATAACAAAGGAATGCACCTACACTTAGTAACTACACTGAGATTCCAGAATTCTTCCACGGAAACTATACCCTCTACGAGACTTTCACCCTTTAGCGTCTTATAATAGAACTTTCGAGATCGAAATTCCATTCTGATTTGGAGCCTGCTTAGACTACCAAAAGATATAAGAATTGAAGACCAACCAATGCGCTTCTAATGCTGTTTCATGGGTCCCCAATGAACACTCCGCTCCTAATCCTGTCCTGCTGACACCCGAAACAATACTGGAATCTGGAACTCGAGTTTATACGGCCTCTTTTCTGGCTTCTACTTCAACGCTAGGACTTGATTATGCCCTTCCCTGAACCCAGCTTTCCACAGTAAGTCTATTCTCGTTTGCCAATCGTTCTCCATAGGTAGCATTCCAACTACTACTTGAGAGAAAGAGGCTATGGTGAGTTTACCTTCTTCCATTAGCAAAGTACTGGAAAAAGAAAGGGCTAAATACTGTGGTATAGTTCCTGCAACGGAATAAACAAGCTACGGAACAAGAACAAGGTAATGGGAGAGTGGCGAAAGAAATAAATGTTGCTGTGAGTCTGGAGTTTAGGAGTGCGAAAGCATGAGTAGCTAGATTCCATGATACAAACAATGGCGAAGTAGAAAGTAGGATAACAGCGCCTCAATTCGTTCTCAAAACTAGCAATGGAAAAAACGAGTAAGCTGTCAGCTGTCTTAGGTTGTTTGATTAGAAAAAAGCAGTGGTAGAGTGAAAGAAGCAAGGCCATAAGTCTAGGGCAGAAAGGCAAGTTCGTGTGTTGTCGGTTCTTCATCAAGTGGAGTGTAAAAGTCATTTACTCAAGAATAAGCTGTGCCAGTTAGGTCTTAGAGATCAGAAGAATGGCCTGTTCGAGTTTGTAGTAGTAGCTTGCCGGTGAGTGGTAGTAATAAGTTGTTGGCGATCGGTCCCTTAGTTTACAGTATGATTACTCCCACGAGGTCCGTTATGAAAGTCTAGTTCTTGCCCCTGATCGAGTGAAGTTAGAGTCTAGGTCTGCAAGGTCAGCTGTGGAATCAGTAGTTGTTAGAGAGAAAAGATGCTATGTGTAAGTATTAGTTGACTCCTGTTTCAAAAGAGGATTGATTGAGCTAGGTTTACAGCCCAAAGAGGAGAGGTATGCTTGCAATAGATGTCAGTCAGAATAGGGTACTAAGCATTACTACTAAGAGCGGGAGAGCCAGAGTCGAGGTAGGCGCTGGGACAAGCTAAACTAAGTGCTTAGTTGGAGGCTTTGAAGCTAGGTCAGAGATCTTTGTTGTCGACTCACCGGATTGAGAGGTTGATTTACCTGATTGAGAGTTTAGTTCAGAAACACTAAGTGAGCGGAAGGGAGCAAGAGTGGAAAGAGAACAGTAGAGCTCAGGTGCTAAAACAAAAGAGGTCGGGTCGGGTAGTTGTGGAATGCAAGTAGTAAGTATAAGCCTTCAACCAGTGCATCCAGTAATGGAAAGTAAGAATGCAACTCAGAGGTAAGCTTGTAGGAAAGTCAGATAGAGTTAGTTCCGGTCTGCAAGGGAACCATCTTTGGAAGCTGCGTACTTCAGAATAGGGCAGAAGGAGAGAAGGGAAGTAAGTAGTAACAGTATTGGCACACCAGGGAGGAGGGTCAGAATGAAGTGACTTACTTGGCAGGTAGGCTTCTGTTTCTCACCCGGGTCGGGTAGGCTTCTGTCATTCCAATACGAGGGACAGGTGGTAAACATATACATAAAGAGTTGCCTTAGGAGGTATCGGGTATATCAAAGAGTTGCCTTAGGAGGTGTCGGGTATATCGAATCAATCCAGGGACCAACTCTAAGGGGACCTACTCTAAGTGCTCTTTCATTCCAGTTTTCTCTTAGTTTAGAGTTAAAGGCAATGATTGTTTTGGTGAACAAGGCTCGAAATAGGAGTTCATTACTAGGGAGTTCAAGAGTCAAGTTTTTGTCAACCTCTGATCTTAGAGTAGAGCCTATACAACTTTGGATTCTTCAAAGGATTCTACAAGAGAAGTCCACCTGTTTTCTCAAGTATAGTTCGGGTATGCAAGTGAAGTTTAGGTCGTAACTGCAAGTATAGTTTGAGGAAGAATAAAGGATAGTTGTTCCATTATTGGCCTTGCGAGTACTCTTATATTGCGCCTGCACCATTGCTTGGTTCTATTTCATTTCCCTACAAGATGGAATCGGTAGACTCACTGTTGCCTGTTGCGGCCTATTATGAGTTTTAGGGCTTGTATGTAAAGAATAGAGTTCTCTTTCTCTCAGTGCTAGTGCTCCAGAGGTTGGTACTAAGACTCGAGAGGCAATAGGGTTTAAAGGATTGGCTTGATGTCAGTCGTGTAGAGAGATTCAATGAATTCTTAGTTGGACCGCTCGAAAGATTTCACAGTAGAAAGGAAGTAAGCTGCCCTAGGAAAGTCAAGTTCAGCAAAAGCAATTGAATGTACCTATCTGAGAATTGCACTCGAAACTCCTTTACTCGCTTATTGAATAAAACCGTAGCTTATAGAATTGAGACGGATGGATCCTAGTCCATGACTGCAGAACAACATGGAATTATTGCCCCCGGTACAAAACCTCCTGACTGTAGGCTCTACCTCACTAAACAGCTTGTTGAAACCTCACTGCTAAAGTAGAAATATAGAGATTATTTCAAAGCAGCATTGCTTCGCTTTCTATCAACTACACTTGATCCTAAACCTGATACTGCCCTTCGATTGCTTACTTTGTATCCGGTATGTATATGTATAAGATGAAAGTTGAACTAGAACGGGCTGCTCAAAAGAAGCTTTATCAATAGAAGAATTCAAATGAAGTTAATGTGTTTGTTGGCGCAAGTGAAAGAGTGAAAGACCATAAAGAGAAAGATGGGTTTACGCGGTCTACAGAAGAAAAGAGAGGTGAGAGTGTCAGTTCAGAACTCAAAGAATTCTACTAAAGGACGGATCGGGTACTCAATCTAGCACTCCTACTGTTGCTACTCTCCTCTTGCCCCTTTAATCAGTGGTCCTGTTTCAAAAGAGGATTTAGCTAGCAGTTTTAGGGGTGCTAAAGTCAGGATCAGAATAAGGATTCTATTAAGGATCAGAACCATAAGCAGAAGAAGTATTGAGCCACGTATTATAGAATTGGATAACTAACCATGTGTTCTTAACAAACCTAGTAGAAGAATCAAACCAAAAAGTAAGAGTGGAACTCCCAACACAAAAAGAGAGAATGGAACTTGAACGGAAGAAACATAATTCTTAGTCGGGTCTACTTGAACGGAAGAAACATAATCTTTAGTCGGGTCTAATAGATATAGTGATGTGTAGTTACATAGGTTCATAAGTTACTGTGGTGTTAGCGCCCCTCTATAAGTCTGGATCACATCCCCCAAAGGGTGGAAACAGAATCAAGGGATTCAGAATAAGAATTAGATTCTGTAGTATAAGAATGAAAACATCTGCTTCAGGACACCTCGCTTCATAAGTACCGAATGATGCCCTTCCCTTAGCATTAGTTAGCCCTTCCCTCGGCCGGTCTTCTACTAATAATCATAAGGGACCGGTGCTTACTTGTCTATTGGACACTGAACCTAGACTTTAGAGGCAATTCTCTAGCTGAAGATCAGTATTCCTCACCTTTTCCTGCTTCCTCTCTGGATGCTGCCCCCGAACTTGACTTTTGAACAGTAACTGGGCATTAACTTACCGCTTCAAAGCCTGTTTCAGATAAAGATCCTGCTTTTGGAACTTCTATACTTGAAACGGAAACTCTAACTTATCTCCCAGGCAATGACTTATTATAGAGGTCGACACCCCCAGTGGAATAACGAGTGGAATCAGTATTTGTTGTCAGTCCTGTGGAATCTGTCTTTTAACCCAGAGTTTCATCTGTGTTTGTTGGGTCTTGCAAGGGAGCAGTTCAGTCTGAAGTCTAGGTAGGCAAGGAAGGAATGAAACTCAAGCAGAGGTCGGTGCTCAAGCACCCGAACCCACTTCTTTTGTTTTAGCACCCGAACCTACCTCTGCTCTGTCAGCAAAGACAGATGAAACACAGAATGCAACTATCAACTCTAAACTACTGGCTCGGCTCTGTGAACTCCAATTCATTGAACCCTGCAAGTAACTGGCTTCAAAGCAAGTACTTTATGATTCCACTTACTATAAGGGCTAGTCTCTTTTCACTCACACCCTAAACTTCTTATATAGGCCTCAACTCTCAAGTCACTTATTGTCTACCTTTTGCCCACCTCTGTTAGATTGAACTCCAAGATCAGAAACAGACTCGGATCGGAATACTGAGAAGGAGTTGGACAAATAAGATTATAGGCATCAAATGATGGATTAGCCATCAGATGAGAAGAGCTGCCCTACCGCCCTAAATACAGTAGCAGATATGTAAGTGGCACAGGACAGGAATGGAATCCTTCTTTCGAGCTAAGGTAATTATATTATAGAATTCTACCAGTATCCATACCCAACGCCAACGCCAACACACCTTGCTTGTTCTCTTGCGCATCTCATAAAAGATAATAGGAATGGAGCTTGAGCAGTCAAAGAATTCACTTATTAGCTACGGAGTCTGGGTCCAGGCCCAGCATAAGAAGTAGTGCCTGTTAAGTCTACAACATCAGATAAAGTACTAAAGTAGACCCCGCTGCAAAACCACGATTCAGAAAGGACATCGAATAGTCCGTTACCTGGGCAAAGAGCATTTTTCTGCTTTTCTTGTTGGCTAAGCGCATTCAATGATTTTATAGAAGTAGAGAAGTCGGGTCGGGGAAGAATATCTCTGCTCTGGGCTCGGTTCCAAAGAGTTCACCTGTGTTCTGGGCGGTAGGGAGCTAAAAGAGTGGCAGCCACTTCTGTTTTCTTATATGAAATTATCCACTCGGCAAGTAACTACTAATGACCGCCAAGGAACTGCACCAAGGCACTACTAATGTGACGCGGTAGCGAGTTAAACCGCGGCAGTGAGTTTAGGCGGCGTAAGACTAAGTGCGGTAGCCAATAAACAGTCATAACGGCCAAGCAACTACTAACGACCGCCAAGACACGGATAGGCAAGCAACGGCGTAAGCCGTTGTGCGGCAGCAATAATAGTGGGTTATAACGAAGTTATAACAGTTCCTTTGTTCGACCAAGCAACTACTAATGTTGCGCGGTAGGAGCCTGAGTTAAGCGGCAGTGTTGTTTGAGATCTAGGCGCGGTAGGAGCCTGAGTTAAACGGCAGGGCCGCTCCACTCTTTCTAGTACAATAGATGCCTTCGGCGGCAGGAGTTCCCCTAACAAAGGAGATAGATTTGTTCTATGCTTAACACAAGCACTTAAGCCTGCCTACCCAGAGCACAAGCACTTAAGCCTACCCGAGCCTAGTAACTGACTTGAAACTCAACTGGAAACTTCACCTCGTCTCTTTTCACTCTGGCTCCACTTTCTTTCCTTGCCCACCTAGACCCTACTTTAGAACCAGAACAGTTCATTCTGCATCTGTATTCCGAACCTACTTCTATTGTTTGAGCACCCGAAACCACTTTCTTTCATTTGATTGTTTTTCTCATTTCTTGTTCGATAGATGGATACCTACATTCTTCCCACTCCGATCCTCCATCTAAGGCTAACACAGGACTTGAACTAGCTTGCAACTCTATCTCTTCTTATTAAAGAAACCAGAATCAACCTAGGGAGTGGAAGACTGAGACAAGGGGTAAGGCACCTACCAGCAAGAATCCAACAGCTAAAGGAAGATAGGGTAATAGTCACTTTATGGGAAGATGATAACAACTGTGAAGCATACTATGCGGCATGGCCTGTACAAGCATATATAGATAAGTTCAAGCTGTCCAACAACATCGCATTCACTTACACCCTCAATGAGTGTGAGCAGCCAGAGGAGTGGATGAAAAGCGCAAGAGAGCAAGAGGATGACAATAGTAATGACTCTATAATAGAGAGAAAAGGCATCCTTAAGATCAGTGGTGGAACTGTGAATGAAAGCTTACGATAGGGAGCTAAGTCCCACTCTCAGTACTGTACTGACTTTGATACCGAAGCTAGTCAGAATGCAGGTAGATGAGTCAACTGAAGCAAGTAGGAAATACAAATTCCACAAGTCAGTCCATCACCACAACAAGTAAGTAAACTAGCCTAGCCTGCCAAGTAAGTCAACTCATTCCCTTATGGCTTCGAAGCCCGCACTTTCTTCTTCCTCGCCCACCTGGTGCTCTCTCCCCCTCTCTGGCTACTATATTAGTAACATTCAGATTTGAGTCACACCCATACTTATACTCATTTGAGTAACAATTAATAATAATTAGTCAAATGGGTTAGAACTGGATGTCACTTGAACTGGCAATTCTCCGACTTATAGACAAAGGCAACAGGAACAGGTTCTTCTCTGGCTCTCTTGATAGACTCAAAAGCACTCTAAGGGAATTTCCTGAGGCAACATAGGTCCACTTCCCAGAAAACCACTTAAGTGACCGAGCAACTAGGCGCCAACTAACTACTAAGCTTGGCCCGATGTCACTCTTAAGGGCAGCTCCTCCGCTTCAAAGCCCTGATATAGCTCCTTCTGATTGAGTTTCTTTCCTTGCCCACCTAGACCCTACTTTAGAACCGGCAAGCAACTGCTAATGTTGCGCGGCAGAAAACTTCTACTTTCAAATGCATTATTTCAAATAGCCAAGTAACGACTAGACAAGACACTACTAATGACCAAGCCGATCGCCAAGACACTACTACAAAGGCAACGAAAGTCAAGAGCTCAATTAATATATGTTAATGGGGCTATAAACAAGTCCAGTATTCAGGGCGGCAGCGAGTTAAAACGGTAGGAGTTGAGCTAAACGTCAGCGAGTTAAAAGAGCGGCAGGGCCGCTCTGTGTTCGGTGTTTTGAATGCCCAAGCTAGGAAGAGATCAAACCTGCTGGAAATGGCATTCTTTTAGGCTTAGAAGCGGGGACACGCAACTACATTTGAGGCTTAGAAGCGGGGACACGCAACTACTGCCAGAACAGGAACACAGGACTTGGTCAACTAAGACTTATGGAAAGAGCTATACCGACTTCATCTAAGGGAAACTCATACTACAAATACAGATGAAACTAGGGATTCCACAATAAATACTGAATTAAGGAGCAGCTACGGGTAGCGGTAAGTCAACTCTATTCTTCTCTTGCTTATAAGTAATACTCTTATCCTTCTCCAGCTTCGGTATCAAAGCCAGTACTTTCTTCTTCAACTTACTATAAGGGCAGGACTACATCGACAACGAATTCAACTTCAGCTACTACCTTTCCTCACTTGAGAACAGGAACACCAGATTTAGACTGCTTCTCTTACCTAGGGCTCATCTAACTTCATTTCTTTGATACCGGAGAATTAGGCTAATCTCACTCTGGCAACAATGCATTTCACCCTGCTATGCTAGCAACTATGAATTGAACCCTGCTGGCAACAGCTACTGAATTGAACTCAGTACTTATTGCTTCCTCGCCGACACCTTACTTGATAACTGGAACAGGAGTGAGTTCCAAAGTCAACTATACACTACTTATACTAGAATACTAAGTTGCAGGGGAGCTACACTAATCATTCCACTCTAACAAGAACAGGGGCAAGCGTATACTTTATGGTTGAAGGCTTAGACTCACCAGTATAATTCTGATCTTAGTACTAGAGCTTCTGGGAATTAATACCTTTAGACTAGACAAACTACCCTCTACCCACCAAGCGTATACTAGACAAGGAGACAAGCAACGAGACCCCTACTGTGAACTTGAATTCTCACTTTCGAACTGGAGCTGGACTCTCCTTCTTACTTAACAGCTTCCCTGGCTTCTTCTCAGATCTTATACTCCTAACTCTAGTATCGGTATTATAACACTCCTTTCACTCCGGACTCCTGTATTGGTATAGTACTAGCAGGGGCAATAACTAGACTTTCATAGCTTACCAACTTACTAGAAAGGCCTCTTCTCACCATACTTTATCACTGCTGGAACTAGCCCTGGACTCTAATCTACCTCAGGGGCAACGAGACCCCTCGGTATGAAACTTCAAGCTGGAAACTAAACCTCTACTCTATCAACTAATTCTGTCACTCCCCGGTTTGGTTCTTTGATTCACTGGTTGAAGCCTGCTCGGGGTTAGTTCCATTCTTTGACTACGCCGTTCCATTCTGAAGTCAGGAGTAAGGAGTCAGCCCGAAGTCTTTTACTAGGCCAGCATCTAGTACATCAGGTATTAATTGCCCAAAGCCCTTAAGTTTATGGACTAGGCCAGCATCTAGTACATCAGATCAGGTATTAATTGCCCAAAGCCCTTAAGTTAATGGACTAGGCTCGGGGAGGCGGATTTCATTGCTTCTTCTCCGAAAACTACCTGTAACTAAGGGACACAAAGCGGTCTGCAACTCTGCATCTGTAACAAGTACTAACCGGTCTTCAACTCTGACTCTCACAGGAGCAGGACTCCGATTGAAGAGCCATAACCTGAACCTATATCCTCTAAACTAAGTCTTGTCAACCTCACCCCCGCCCTCGTATTGAAGGGAAGAAACGGCTTCCTCTATTGCTTCTGACCCCTGCTCCAACTACTGATACAGCAACAGGTCTTGTTTACAATGACACTAGCACAGAAGGAGACTCATCACCAACAAACAAAGATGAAACTAGAAACTCCACTTTCAGAATAGAAATAGAACAGTCAACTCCCTTACACAGGACCACTACTTGTCAACTTCAGAGAAGACTCAACAAGGGATTCGAACACTCAGTCACTCACTAAAACCCGTGTTTTTTTATAGCCAAGTGAGTGAAATGGTTGCTTGGCCTCTTACTTGTGCTTGTTTCATCCTTTGACTTGCCTGTTTCACTCGCTTACTGGCTTGTTCCACTCCTTTACTTAGTTGCTGGCTTCCTACTTTTGAGTTTCAGTATGAGAATCGGTAGTATTGGGTTGAAAGCCAGGTTATGTCCCCCAGTGTTATAGAACCGAAGAAGAGAAGGACAGCTTTGGGCTCAGTAGTTCAAGTTTGTTAGGCAGTGTTCGATTCCAGGTTGAGAGCTGATAGTTCGCAGCTCAATTAACATCGACCCTTGTTTAGCTTCGGCCCTCTACTTATTAGGTTGATTCCGATATTGGCCTTAGATCCGATATTGGTATTGATATCCTTAGAAAACCCCGCCCAGTATCCATACTTTCTAGGCGTTCCATTCTCGTGCTTACGTTATTAATATAATAGCTCTAAATTGCTAGTTTTCCAGTTAAAGCCACCAAGTCACTCAAGCACAACTGTAAGAATCAAAACCAATAAAGAGTTTTGGTTGTTTTTATTACTCCTGATAAGTTTGGTTGCGCGGTAGGGTAGCCGTAGCACCATTTCCATTCTTGGTAGCACACTTGTCGAATGAAAAGAAGGATAGTCAGACAGCTAGTTGAGCTACAGAAGTAAAGTGAAGATCCGAGCTAGCGATAGATATACTAAGCAATCTTCATTACAGATAGGCTTAGCAATCTTAATGACTCTGATCTGAAGCGCTAAGTGGTCCAAATACTATGTATGGTCTATGTTTAAGGGAGTGAGGGGTTCGGTTGAAAGAGAATAAAAGAATAAGACAGGATAAAGTCAGTCGGCAAAAGAAGCAAGCTGTGATATTGCGGTAATAAAATCGAATGAAAAACGAGGAAATCCGCTACTACTATAATTAGAATCAAAGACAGAAGTAAGGATGAAGAGCAATACCCCTTCCAAAGTGAGAGAATGAACCCACACTAAGGATTAGACTCAAACTCAGAACTAGGAAAGCAACTGCAACTTATAAGGCTTACCTCGCCAACAAGGGATCCAACACCCCGAAACCAAGGCTTTCACTCACCAATACAAGGGCCAAGCAACGGTCAGAATTGAACCAGTAAGTAGAAGCCTAGGACCTAGAGTCGGAGACTGGGATTAGTGTTAGTAAGAACGCAAGTCAAGAGAGGTAGTTTGAAACGAGGTGAACTAAACAATGGTATGGATTGGAAGAATCAAAGCCAGCAGCTAGAGAATCAAAAGCAATAGTGCTGTTCTTGTATGCCCGAGTTCGAGCCCTGTTAGCAGCAGTGAAGCATGAGTTTGTAGGTAGGTTTGTTAGGGCAGTGTTGAGGCCTAGGTTCTTGGGTTCAGTCCTGGCAGGCACAGTTTTTATTATAAGTTCTAATTAAAAGGCCTTTATTTCGAGGTTGGTTTTTGTTAGTCGCAGTTGATTTATTACTTGAGAGTTAACGTATTAGAAGTTGTAGGTTGGTTCTTACAGTAGTAGTTAAGCTCTTATGCTCCGGGTTTACTCTGTTTGATCGGTGCTACAGAATTGAACCTATTGATCGGTGCTATCAACACAAATTCTTCAATTGACTACTTTCTACTTGCGGGTAAGAAGAACCTATCCCATAATCAGTAAAGGCAAGATCAGTTACGTGTGACACTCAAGCAGCTATAAGATACCACGGAAGTAAAGGCAAATAAATAAGTCAATAATTTTCACTAGGTAAGTACTGGTACGAAAGAATAGGGTGTAGTTGTCGCACTTGCTTTGACTTCGACTGAAGATAAGTATTCTGATCCAGACACCTTATTGCTTACTCTCGAACTGTAGACAAGGCTTTGGTACCAGGCTGGCAACCCAACTACTAACTTCCAACTATTAGACTAACCCTACTAAACGAATAACTGTAGTTCACCTAGGATCCTTTTACTGTAGTTCACTCAGCTCCTGCCTACGAGTATTACAAAACTCAATCTCATTCTCCCCAACTGGTGCTTTTAAGGCTATGGCTACTGCACATAAACCTGGCTTTCATGCACCTTAGCCTATGTCTCCTGTCCATTAGTCTTCCTTCCTTTAATCGCCACGCAGGCAAGTAAGAGTAAATATCATATAGAAATAGAATCCCACTTATAAAACACCCGGGCTTACTTACTTTACTTGATTTCACAACCGATAACTGCTGCTAGTAAGAATTGACTACTACTCAAGTAGATTGAACTTGAGCAAGCAACGGGACAAGGGCAACTACTAACTAGTCTATTAGACCGATACCACTACTAACAAGAATGACT
Source organism: Musa acuminata AAA Group (assembly GCF_036884655.1). Taxonomy (NCBI): domain Eukaryota; kingdom Viridiplantae; phylum Streptophyta; class Magnoliopsida; order Zingiberales; family Musaceae; genus Musa; species Musa acuminata. Next base: position 186,395 of record NW_027021310.1, on the reverse strand, counting down.
TTAGTGCTTAATGAGCCAGCAGCTTTGCAGCCCTTGCTTTTGCTAATTGAATTCATTACTCAAAGATCAAGTATTGAAGTAAGCGGCTACAGTCTCATATGCCCTAGTTTGATCCTAAAGTGAGGTGTTTGGTGGTTCATAGGTGAGCTACAGCTTTCAAGCAAGGGATGTCAGGATGAAAAAAGGACTACGGAATGCAGGGAACAGTTCTAATAACGGGTTGGAAAGACCGGATCATCCCCATAGGGGGCTCAAAGGCAGGGATATCTTCTTTGGTACAGGGAAAGGTAGGTTCAATAAGTCAAGAGGAGATCCTTACTAAGAAACAGTAGAGGTGGACATACCGGTTAGGTCATTCATTGACTCTACTTCGAAGAATTATGTTTACTGAGCACCCGCACTACCATATCAAATTCAATGAGAATAGAAAAACCACAACTTTGCTACACAAAAAGAAAAGCAATTGTCCTTTTGTGCCCCCCTAATAACATGCTAATCAATATAATATAAGAGAACTTAATAAGTAATCTCATAATGAAAAGCAGTAGCGAAGGAGTGAGTTTAGAGCATAAGTGTTGGAAGCACCAGTTTCATTACCAGTTCCGAGTTTGAGTTTGTTAGGCGCTAATTTCATCCGGGCGGTTGGGTTCCTTATTCTATATTTATAGTCTATAGCAGCGGTGGTTTGTCACCAGCTCGTTTCTTGATTCCTTTTAGCATTATTGTTAGTATTGATCTAAGTCAATAGTCTGGTAATACGGAATGCGAGGGACAGGTCGAAGACTGGAGAGGTGAACTACAGGTTTAGGTGTTCAGTAGAGGCAGTCTTGTTATCGGTGGTTTCATGCCCAGTCCCAAGTTGAGTCTATTATTATTATAGGTAAGGTTGTCTACACCGGTTATTCTTATAAGTATCGGTTTAGGCTAGGCCTTCGAAGCAATAGCGCTAGTTTCATCACAAGAATAACAGACTGAGAGATAAGTCAGAAGTCAAGACAGACATATCAGTTTTGGAGTGAGTAGCGGGAGACTCCTAGTGTTGGGCGCCAGAGTTATATAAAGGAGATAAAGAGCTAACACCGCATATGGGCATTGAAGTGACAACTCCAACTATAAGAATAAGAGACAGTGCATTAAGCCTAATAGTGGAGCTGAAGAGTTCGAGCGATCTGAGGGCAAGTAATACTTTAAGTCAGGAGAGGTAGATTAGTATAGTTGCCATAGGTCTAGTAGCAAGAGGTATAGTAGTAGGAGATAGAAAAGAAGCATTAGTAGTCGGAGATAGAAAAGAAGCATTAGTAGTCGGAATTGTGAGCCCACCTTTTGAGTACGTTGCCATGAGCAAGCCCGAGTCCTAAGGTTAATGAGTAAGTATTCCAAGGTCAGAATCATAGGTGAACTATATAATGCTAGTAAGGAAGGGCTGAGTACCCGGTAAGGAAGGGCTGAGTACCCGATGGTAGTGTGATAGTTTGCAAGTAAGTAAGGGTCGATGTAATTGAGCTAGTCGCCGGGGTAGTTAACAGAACTCAGCTAATCAATTGAAGAATAAGATAAAGGAAAGCAAGAATCAAAGATCGGATAGGTAGACTAATAGAAAGTCAAGTAAGCCTCTCAGGCAGGAGTTTGGGTTTCAACCAATAGGCAAAAAGTATAAACCTAATGAGTTCGGCTTGGGATGTATTACAAGCAGTAAGGCAACAACTAATGAATGAATCTACTCTATACGAAAACACATTCTATTGTACGAAACCGGAATACTTAATGCAATAAAGTAGTGGGCAAGTCCGGCTTGTAACAGGGGGCAGGATATAAGGCTTGGCTTGACCGCCACTAGCGAGTTTCTTATACTAATCAATAAAATGCGAATAGTAAGTTAGCTACAGAACGGGGGGCGGTAGTTGGAGTTTGGTAGCACAGATCCGGATCAGGAGTTACAGAACGAGAGCAAGGGGACATAGACCAATAGCCAGGAAGGGCATGCTTAGTTTAGGAGGCGAAAGACGGAATAGGTTAACACAACTACAATCATAGGTTCACAACTACAAGGGTAAGGAATACGGATTTAGGTTCGGAAGTAGAAGAATCAGAGGGCAGCGTCAGCTGCCTGCGATGCCTTTGAGTTTAGGTTCGATGTCAGTAGAAGCAGTTTGAAACATCGTATAGGGAATGCAGCTAACGCGTATCAGTTAATAGAGTGAAAGACGAGGCTTGAAGGCAGTAGCGAAATCAAATGAGTTCTTTTTTCAAGTCTCATTTGGCCCACAGACTCCGGATCCTTTTGTGAAAGCCAGATAGACATCTACTCAAGCAGCAGCTAGTTGTTGTGGGAAATCTACAATTTGGAATACCTCTAGCGGAGTGACTAGACTTTCTCACAATAGCCCCCGTTTCCCCATAGCGCCCGTTTCTACAACTCCACTCGCTTCCTTTTAGCTATTCTTTCTTCTTTAATAATATAATAAGAATCGATCTTAGCATCACATCCGGGCAATTCAGAAAATACAACGGAAAAGGCTGTCCTATCTATCATCTTAAAGCCTATTGTGCCGATGTCTGCCCTTTATTTAGAGAAAGAGGAAGGGGCTGCGCCTTACCGTGTGGTCAAGATATGAAAGGCAAAGGTAAGGATAAATAGGGTTGCTAAGCTTCATGGGGAGATCGGGTAGCAAATAGTAGGAAGCCAGGGAAGACATAGAACTAATGGAATTGCAAACATAACATATGAATTCAGTGCGAAGAAAGTCTACTCGATTTGAAGCAACAGCGGATATTATTTAGGCCAGAGTTGGAATAATATCTGATGCCGAAGCCGAAGATGGAAAGTAGATAAGATCGGTAGCTGGAGAATAGGCGGGATTAGAGGCAAGATCTTTAGCTGGAGCCGAATCGAAATGTAAGTGGGAAGTTGACAATCGGTTCCTAAAGTTGAGTTATACTTGCATCCCGAGTGGAATAAGAATAAGAGGCAAAAGCGGAAGCTGGTAATTAAGAGGTAAAGTCTCAAGCATAAGATGGAGCAGGCCCAAACTCAGGCGGGAAGGGAAATGAATGAGTTGCACTCGAAAGATGAAATTCAGTATTAGCTGACTCTAAGCTCGAAAGATCCGTATTTGCAAGAGGGCGAGCTAGGTATGAAATTACTGTTTTCCTTGGTGCTCGATAATCAATGAATTCTTTTCCTGGGTGACTCGGTGCACTATAATCAAGAGATGGTTTGCATTCTTAGTTTACTTCAGCGTTAAGTCATGCCAGGTAGTACTGGTAGTACTGGGCAACTGGGCTCCTTTCTTCTTGTCTAGTGGTTGCTAGCCGGGCTGTTTTGGTTGAACTCTGGCTCTGCTGGCAACTAGTAACTTCATGAGGCTAATCTCACTCTTTCTCCCGAACACATAGTCAGTGGGCAAGCGTATACTAGATGCGGGCCAAGTCGACAACTAAGTTGATTCTGTGACTCCGCCGCTCCCTAGTAATGAACTCCTCTGGCTCATATACCTGAATTCTTATCCTAGTAAAGTCAACTCTATTCTCTACCTTTCTACCGGAGTTCTTATCCTATGTTTTCTAGCTTTCCTTCTCCTATAACTCCAAATCAAGTCTGCTACTGGATGCGCTCGTTCCATTCTGTAACTCCGTATTGAAAGACTAATGGCTGTAGAAACACTAGCACCCGACCTAGCGCACATCTCCCTGAATGCTTACTTTCACTTATGGGCATGCTATATAAATACGGATGGAATTGACACCCCGACCCGAACTCTGTTATTGATAACTTAACTAGCTGCCTCGCCTCGACTTCCACTCAAGCTTGCACTGATATGATACCACACTGCTTCAGAAGCCCGAATACAGCACTTGGACAAGCGTATACAAGTACAGGAGTCCGGAGTAACAGAGTTGAAGACCTTAGGAGTGGAATGAAATACAGGCACCTGGCAAAGCATATACTATATAAGAAAGCCAGCACTCTCTTGATCTTCCGCCTCCGCTCCTATAACTGCATTCTGATTGGCTGTTGCATCAGTGGTAATTGACTCGACCTCTGCTCCTGCTCTCATCTAATCTAACTCAAGCTACTAATACAGAAGGGACTTCCGCTACACATTATACGTTACTTGGCCGGTATTAACCAAGAAAAGGAACAGGGGATTACACTACTCTACTACTAGGGACACAGGGCACTTTCATAACTCCTATAAGCAGCCTGGGCAAGAGGATAGTCTAGTCAAGTGGGGAAGAAACACGGGAAACAGCGCTGCCGCGTAACATTATACGTGTCTTGGCTGTGATTGGATTGTTTTTCTCATTTCTGTGATTGGATTGTTTTTCTCAGATCTTTTCACTAGACTTTAGCTAACACCCGGACCGGACTGATTTCACTCCTTTTCAGATACCCGAACCAACCTCTTGAGTTTGAGCACCCGACTAGACCTATAATAAGTGCCCGACCCTACCTCTCTTTATTACACTTACCTCTCCTCTTGAGCTCACTCCTACAGCACCTAGTAACAGACTGAGGGGGCCAAGCAATAGTCTAGGCGCCATCCCTTGTGTCATCGCCGAGTTTTCTGCTTTATTTCATATTTATCATTGATTGTTTTTTCATTTGATTCCTTGCCTGATAGCTTTCTTTTCTTCCCTTGCAGACCTCAGTTAGAGATTAGTAACAAGTTCTTCTATACCTCTGTCTCTTTGAACTAAGTTAGTTAGTGCTTCTGCCTCTCCTCTTCTCTTCTTAGTATGAGTTAAGTCACATCCCTATTCTTCTCGAACATTAGATTTACCTGATCATACCATACCCTAGCTGCACGGGTTTGATTCTGAGTACCTAGGTCAGAGGTCCCATACTAGCTATACACCCAGTCTGAGTAGCAGTGGTTGCAGGCTTAAGTAGCTATATCAGAAGCGGGGAATAGAGACCTTAGCTACCCAGCTCCATTCCGAGGGGCAGTGGTTGGTGTCTTTGCCTCGGGTCGGATAGACTGGTGGGCACTGGGTTGAGTCCGATTGTTACTGCTTTAAGTCTTTCCCCTAGTAGCTCCATTCCGAGTGTGCTTAGCTCCATTCTCTGCAGTACTTGTTTAAGCCAGTAACTCGCTAGCTCCATTCCGAGCAGTACGAGTGGAAGCCTGAGCGGCAGTGGTTGATTAAGAGCACTAGGTTGGTTAAGAGCCCTGGAATTGCTTCCCTTGCCCACCCTGCTTTCAACTATGAACTTCTTGAGGTATACCTCTTATCCTACATCCCGAAACTAACTCTCGCTAACAGAGGGTTTGTAACTACGGTTAAGCTCACTTTAGCTATTAATTAGGACTTCTTGCCTGCTTGGCTCTTCTCTTTATATAGGTGAACGGATTCAACCCTTATCATCAAGTAGGATAACTGAAGCTACTCCCTTTCCTCACTTGAGAACAGGAACCCTTCCTTGGTTCAGTCCGTATCGTGTTTACACTGGTTGAGTCTTACTAGTTTCTGGGTGAAGTCTGCCTAGCACTGGTATCGGGCCTGGAATGCAGTGTTTTGGTTCTTTGTCGAGTGAGCTCTATTCTTTGACTACTTTGTTGGATTCTTTACTTCTTGACTTATAGCTTAGCTTCCCTTTCTGACCCGAACTAACTAATGTATCTGCTCTAACAGCTGACCGACCCTAACAAGCTAGTAAGTTTACCACCCGGCACAAGCATGTAAACAAGCTTACCCCACCAGGTCAGTTAACTACCCGACCCGACCTCTACTCTAACTCAGTAAACTAATCAAGTTATTGCTCTGGTCTGTACTCTTTACTACTCTACTACAAATATGGATTCTGGTATGGATTCTGGACTAGACTACTCTACTGGTGAAACTGGACTACTCATATACTAGTTGGGGCAATCACTACATTTGAATAACAGACCTCGATCTCATCCAACTCAAGCTACTAGAACGACTATGGCTACAATACCTTTCCGATTGCTCCTCTATTGCTACTATACATCTGTCAACTCACCACTCCTCTTTAAACAAATAAAGAATGGAACAAGCCCAGCAGCTGGCTACTCTCTGGCTCCGATACGAATCTACCTCTCCTCTGCCTCTGTCCCTTACCTATGTCCTTAAAGTAGGGTACCTGGTAGTAGTGAAAGTCGGGTACCTGTATGTATTATGGCCTGCTTATACTGACTAAAGATACCTCCATCTCATCTAACTATGGCAACACTACTAGTTGGGGCAAGAAGATAGGCCTACTTAGTCGCGGCAGGCATGAAAAATAAGGAAGTTCTCACTCTAAATAACCAAGTCCACCAAGCAACTCAGCCAAGTAACTACTAATGTGTAGCGGTAGGAGCTAATGGTCTAGTAACTGACTTCTTTTACTCTGCCCAAGCTACAACTACTGGACTGGAACCCGAAACAAGACTTGAAACACCCAATCTCTATCCTCTACTTCTCCTATGTTTGATAGCTTTCCTTCCTATAGTAGTTATCGTAAGGGAGTTGACAGTTACATTTCCCTTAGAGATAGATAAGAAGTATTTGTTGAGGTCGGCAAGTCAGTAAACAAAGTAAGTAAACTACCCGCGCCTAGTAACTTCATGAAACAAGTAAGTCCACTGCCCAAGCCTACCCCTTAACTAGGCAATAAGCACACCCACCCTATCAACTTTCCGAGGCAATGGAACTACACTTCCCGTTGCGGATACTACTTCAGTCGACCCCGCTTCGTCACCAACAAATACTTATTCTACAGGACTACTCGGCAACTCGTGTATCGGACAGGACAGGTTCTCTATTGACCACACCCCGGACAGGCCAGGGCTTGTACTAGACTAACTCTTTAACACCTCTTTCTCTTCTATTCCAATGAAGCCTCTGATCTCTACGACCTAACTAACCCTTTGTTTGCCTCTGACTCTCCCTTTGCTTCAAAACTGCTTACAGCTGGCAATTATGTATTATGCTCCAACCCTCGCTACCAATAGGTATAGTCCCCAAACAAGACTTACACAAAAGCGTACTAAGTATCAAAAGTCAAAGGCTGAGCCTAATTCTTATACCAGATGTGCTAGATCTATCCCTATTCTTCTCTGTCAACTAATCAAGTTATGGCACAGGACTACTCTACTATACCTATGGCTACTAATACATAATTCTACTCCGCAGGGGAAACAGGCAATTCATTAAGGAGCAGCTGATCCAGCATATTCTCCAGTCGATGGAACTATCACTCGGGATTCCACTATAGCACTGAACTCCACTTATGCTCATCTAACTCAGGCTACAAATAAAGAATCCAACAAGTCAGTAAACTACCCGAGTCACTTCATTCAACCAGTCAATCAAAGACTTCAACTGACGCTAATAAGAATTAGACTAGTAAGTAGAAGAGACTAGCTCCTACTACTGATTCCACTAGACTCCTACTTTAGATTCCACTTGACTACTTCCACTCCAAGCAAAGATACAAGCGTATACTAGATGTGGGGGAGACTTCATAATTAGGGGCTTACTACTGGACTACGCCGTTCCATTCTTATGAGTTCTATTCTTATTCTTTGACTACTGAGTTAGGAGTTCAACTTGTCTCGTAGTTCCTTGTCTGATAGCAAATAGAGAATGGAATAGCTCCCCTCTCACTCTGAACTCTGGCTCATCGAATCTCACTCAAGATATCCATCCCTCTCCTCGAACAGTTGCAACTAAAAGTTTCTCTCCTATGCGTGTGACCTCTTTCAAGCCTAAAATCATTCTCTATTTCAAGCGAATTCCTAGGTCATTTCCCATTCATTAAATAAACAGGCCTTATAAGTCATTTCTTCCTAACATCTTTAGTGCTCCTTCCTTGATTACCAAGTCCTAAGGTTAATTACCAAGTGCTGTGTTCAAGAACAAGTACTACCCGTCTGAAACTATCCCTCTCCTCTTGCAACTAACACTTATGAAACTACTCGTATACAAGTTTGGGCAAGAACTCAACTTACTGCTGAAAAGCCTCTAACTAAGCACCATGGTAAAGCCAAGAAATAATCAATTCCATCTCTGTGAACTCAGGCTCTTTGAACTAAGGCTTATCTCATCTAACTCAGGCTCATCTCATCCACTATAGCTCTCATCTAATCGCTCCTCTCTTAACCAACCCGAGTTATCGTTCTCTTTCCTTTAAGAATAGAATTGCCGAGCTCAACTCTGGACTAGCTTCTTTCCGCGCCTACCTCGACTCTGTAAACTGGCAACTGAACAGCTTCCCTTGTAAACCCTTAACCTATAATAAGTCCCCGACCTCTCCTTAAAGTTAAGCTATTCCGAGCGTGGTCTTGATTCTAAGCCAGGGGCCAATCCACTACTACCCTACCCGACAGATCCAACTAGGGAATAAAAGAAGCAAACTCGGAACTAAGACTTGATAACTACTGTTCCCGAGCACATAGAAAGTAGGCAAGCAACTACACTTGATACTTTACCTCGAACTAAGCTTTCTGTATCGATCTAACAATGAAGTACTACTTTCCACCTGTATCGATCTAACAATTAAGTACTACTTTCCACTCTGAACTTCCCGCCTCCACCTCTTACCTCTGGCTACAACTACTGATTCCACTGTACCACGACCACTAGACTACTATACCACTAGTGAACTAATGACCCCATACTTCTCCTCTGTAAACTCATACTGATTCAAAAGGACTACTTACTTTACTTGTCAACTTCAGATCAAACTGGGCTGGGGATGCAACTAATTCCACTTCACCAAAACACGGCTTTTTTCATTGCATTGGCCAGAACTCCTGCCGCTACACTAAAGTTCCTTGGCTCTTTCTGAAGTGGTTTCATATATAAAGAGAATCTATCAGATTAGAGGTGAAAAGGCCGACAAACGATCCATATTTGTTCTATGCTTAACACAAGCACCCTAGCCATAGTAATAGAATGAGTAGTTGTGGTCACCACCCGGCACTAGCATGTCAGTTTACCACCCGAACAAGAAAGTAAGTCAGTCTTCCCCTTTTAACTAGACACATGGCAAAACAGTACCGATACAAGGCTAGGCACCAGTGGATCTTAAGTCAACAAAGAATGCCACTGGGGATTCAACTCATTGACTTAGCGCTCCATAAGTACTTTCTTCGTTGTCAACAATCACTCGAACAGTATCTTTTCACTCTGGCTTGGCTCTGTCAACAATACCTTAATTCTTATCCTCTAACTCTGGCTCATCTAACTTAGCAAGTGGGCAAGTTATCAAGTCAGAATTCCACTCAGCTGGTAATCTCACTGCTTACATAAACAATAGTTGTTCCTTGGCTCTTTTAAGCTTACACAAACTCTAGTAGTTACTTGGCAGAGAACGTTTACTCTCCTTATTAAGGAAACCAGAATGTCATAGATGTGCGCCTATTATGGGTGCCGCGTAGGCTAGGCAGGTTGACTGACTTTTGTGTCATTCCTCTGTGACTAGGGTAGGGGAGGCTTGTGTTTCACTTACATCAATTGACTAGCTTACCTGCCCTCTTGGGCAGAGGCATAGGGTTCCGTTTAGGTATAGGCATAGGGTTCCGGTATCGGTGAACAAGTAAGCTGTTAAAGCCACCTATTACTATTGATCCAAGGTAAGAAACACAGTAGAAAGTCTTGTTCCAGAAGCAAGGAAAGAAAGAGAATCCCCAGTGAAAGTTCTAAGTAGGGAAAGTAAGCTCACTGCCGCTGCTTATTGTTCTCCGGCTTCTTTTTCACTCATATATTCTATAAGAAAGAAGGATGCCTAGCCCTTAAGTGAATTGGTGAGAGTGGAGGTTGGAAATGCAGCAAGTAGTCAAGTCATAATGAAATTAGAGAGTCGCCAACAAGCACAGATTATACAGATCCAGAGATACAGCAGATAATCTTTCTGACCAGACCCTTACTAGCCCCGAACACAGGACCTTGACCTTTGACTTACTGTTTGCATTCTGATCTTTGAAGTGAACCCATCCCCTGTGGAGCTTGGCTCTTACTTTCAACAAAGTAGCTAATTAGTTCAATTAGTTCAAAGAGTCGAATGAAGGTATAAAACTACTGATCTCAAGTCTAGTATATTGGAGAATTGCCTGTATCAGGATCAGAGCAGAGCCCTCATAGTAAGTCGAGAAAGTCATCCCGAGTTTCCCTTATATTAAGTCGGAGAGAGATTAGCTAGTAGCCAGAGGAGAGGTATGATAGTTGCCACCAGCAATCGGGGCAGAAAGTGTAGTTGAAGAAGACCCCTTAGTCTACCTTTACGAGGATAAGAATTACGGTATCAAACTATCAAACAGGAGTGCTTAGTGACAAAGAGTTACTAAACACTGGAAAAGAAGTAGGCAAGACACTGGAAAAGAAGTAGGCAAGAAAGAAGTAAAGTACTGGGTTGGGCAAGAAAGAGTGAAATGATGACTTTCCTACTAGCTCATCAGAGAATTGATACCAATAGTAGTGTAGTAATAGGTGTACCTCGGGGGCCAAGTAACGACAACAAATACAGATGCAACAGGCAAGGAAGCACTAACGGGAGCAAGATCGGTCTACTTTCAAATGCATTATTTATCATCGCCAAGATGTTTTTCTCATTGACCATCAAACAAAAGAAGTTGTGTTCTAGTGCATTGACGCCTAAGAACATAGGCATACCCTGCTCCTGGTTCAAATCCTTAGTCTGATCCTGCTCCTGTTGTTGTTATAGTGGAATACCGAGGGGTAGAGTTGACAGTTCCAGCTGAGTAGTACTTGTTGAATTCTTTGACTACGACGTTCAATTCTCACTTCTATAACGAGGTTTCATTCTGACTTGCTTCATTCTTATCCTAAGTAGCCTTGGCCCTCTAGCTTTAGTCGCGGGTGCGAGTGTTGTCGACGAGAATGGACTGGCGGGAACCTTTACTTGATTATTACCTTCTTAAGCCAACACCGAGATTACTTCCAGCTGAAGTTTCATCTCTGTCTCTTGCTTGTGTTCTTGATACTTATGAACTTCTTTCTTCCTTTGACTTGTGTGAGACTTCTTAGGTTCTTTCTGCCTTACTGGCTACTCAACCATAAGTCGAGACAATGTTTAGTCAAACCCCTCTTACTGAATTTATTCAAACCCACGTAATATGGTCACTCGCTAATACGGATACCGAAGAAACTAGAATAACTCCCTATACCACTATACCACTAAAGTCACTCACCGAACTATAGCACCCCGAAACCAATAAGATAAGCTAACTTTCAACAAGAAAACCCCTATGAGTCCTAAGTTCACCGTTTTCATGATTTTGATGCCCTAGCCCTAAGCGAATAAGTTGCACCCGGGCCAAGACCAACACCAGCACTACTCTTCTCCGTTATAGACTTACCCTTTCCACAAACCTTGACTTCCCGCTGACTTAACCGACGGAGATGATCTTTCCACCAGGACCATGTGCTCGAGACTCGAGAGATTGAACTCCTTTGTTTTACTCGGCCCAACAAGACTCAGTTGAGAGGTAGGTGCTTCTTCAGCGCCCTTTTCTTTGACTTGGCTTGACGTCTACGAGATATTCTTAGGTTTGAAGCAAGTAGTATACGGTACTCTGGTAGGTGTTAACCAAGTAGTGTACGGTAAGACCTATTAGCACCTTACGCATGATCCTGAAGTAAAGTGTAAGAGAGGGGCGCCACTCTTTAAGAATGAGTTTGAGCTGGATCATAAGCCGTGCAAGCAGAAAGTATTGTTCGGGGAAGAAAAGAAGAAAGTACTGGATTTGAAGAATCCAATTGAAGAATGGCTAAAACAGGACTAGCTTATCACTCCTAAAAGAAGTATAAAAGCGGTTGGTTACTTATTTTCTATAATACGCAGTAAGAGGTCGTCCTTGAGAGTAGGTTTGAACAAGCAGTGAGGTTGTGTAGAAGGAAGCTGTGCCGGTTCCGCATGGTGTTGGGAAAGGCTGCCTAGCTGAGTTCCCCACAGAGCTTGAGTTTAGCAGTAAGCACAAGTTGTTGACTTTTTTCTATTAGTGTAACGCTTTCTTCTATCGAGTGGTTTTTCTTCCATTGTGCGTTGGGTTACTCTACGGGGTGCTAATGCGAGTTATGAGTTTCCCGACAATTAGGGGCTAGTTAACACTGGATAAGAAAAGAAGATAGGGCGCAGTTAGCGTTGGGGGCTAGTTAACACTGGATAAGAAAAGAAGATAGGGCGCGCGAGTGGAATTACGGTTGCTTGTTCCCTTGTTCGCCTGGCTATAATATATATTATTGGTTGGTGCTTATATAAGTTGTAAGTTAGATTCTTTGATTGACTTAAGTGCTCTGTGTTGTTTACTATTTGCTATGTGTTGTGTACTATTCTCTATATGATCTGCACCGGCAGAAGAACAAGCTTAGGCTTCTTTAACTTCACGACAACACTAGCACCGTAATCAACTACATTCTTTCCTGACTAGCACTGTTATCTACTCCTAAAGCCCCTGCATCCTTACCCGTTATCTACTCCTAAAGCCCCTGCATCCTCACTAAACCGACCACGCAAAGGGAAAGGCCAAGCCACGACTAGACAAGGCCTACCGGTCTGAAACTCGGTCTTCCACTCTTCCTCGAACAGGACTACCAGGGGCGGGCAACTACTAGACAAGTCGACAACCCCAAACACTGGACTATGTCTACTAATACGGATGAAACTAGACCACGACCACTGGACTACTCGTATACTAGGAGCTAAAGCACCAAACTCAACTTCCCCTTCTATCAGACCCGCTCCACTAAGTATATAGTAACAGTCTAAAGCAAGTCCTACTAGTAACTACTAGACAAGTAACTACAAGGTTTTGATGACGAAGTGCCAGACGCCAAGCTACTACTGGAGTGGAAAGGGAAGTTTATAAAACCCCGGTTGCTAGCGGGTTGGTTCTTAGTAGCTGTTGTCTCAGTCTGTAACTCCCTTGTTTCAGGCTCGTCTCCAGTTTCATGCTTTCCTTAACTCTTGCTCATCTCACTTCATTCTTACTTGGGCACTGTTGGTGTCTCAGTAGCACTAGTCTAGTTCCGATAGCTAGTGGTTTCAGTCTGCCTAGCTCAGGTTGAAGTCTTAAGTAGCTCATCACGGGTTTAAGTCTTAAGTAGCTATATAGTTGATAGTGGTGTGATTCTGACCTTGCCCACCCCTACTCTGGCTCTTTGAACTCACTACTACAGTTGCTCACTTAAGAAACTACACTTACCGCTGAGCTTTAAGTCCACTCAATCCCTGCTGTCAACAAAGAAAGTTATGGCTCCCGTCCCGAGCACATAGCAAGTATCTCTGCAACTTACTAGAAAGGCCTCTAATAAGTGTTAACCCCGAAACTTACTAGAAGTGCCTCTTAAGAATGAGCTAGGTATGATAGTTCTATTACTATATGCGGGCAAAGTAACTACTCGACAAGAAAGCCAGTACTACCAGAAGTAACCAACAACTTATTATAGAGGCGTGCCTCTTAGATGAAAGTATGAGACAAACTACAACTACAAAGGCAAAGAAAACAATAAAGCAGGCAATTAGAGTCGACACCGCGCCTCAGAAAGACGACTTGGACCACTACTTTTCAACTTACGACTTATATACTCCCCCGATTGCTGCTAATACAGATTCCACTGGACTACTTAGGGCTTTCAAAACCAAGTCCTGTGTTCAAGAACAAGTACTACCTTGTCTGAAACTCTTCCTCAAACAGAATCATTAGCCGGTGCCAGGTATAATAGATATTTATAGCTAACCCACCCTAGTGCAACTCAAAAGGAAGAGACAAGCGACTACTAAACAAGCATAACAAGTAATCAAGTAAGAAATGAACTCCCCAATCAACGTAAGGGAATGGATATTACCATCCGAACCTAGACTAGTTTCATTCACTTACCCCTATTTGTACATCTTCACTCACTTACCGCAATTCTTCATCTAGTATACGCTTGGCCCAGCTTCTGTTATGAGGAAGTCCTTTTTCCGCCTTTTTCCGACCTCAACTCCCTTAGGAGCTTCTTTCTTCTGATCTCTACTCCTAACTTCGAGCAGCAAGACAATTAGTTGACGACTTGGATCTTAATAAAGCCTAAGATTCCCTTATTACCGATTTCTTTCTATACTCAGCACCTTTATCCCCAATCTTATGGGATTGGTTGTTCCTAAGTTGAGTAAGCTGTAGAGTCGAGGTTAGTTCGGGGTTAATACTTGACTTATTGGAGTGGAAAGCGAGGGCGCGTCGATAGTACTTCACTTTAAAAGGGCTGGGTGCTAGGAAGGCAATAATCAAGGTTAAGGTTAAGGGCCCTAAAAGAAGGCTTAATTCGAAACTCAAACCTATGGGAAACGACTCGAAGGTACAAAAAGCTTTCTCACTAACGCACCCGCTCCATCTGATTCTTTTTATTCTTCTTCAGAATGAGCTCCCTATGATAGAATCGGTAACTAACCAACTAGATCTAACCCTCTATCTCCCTCTCGACAACCAACCGAACTACTACTTCATTTAGTTCCTTAGGTATAAGGCTAAGAGCTAGTTTCGATGCAACTGAACCACTACGCCTACTGATGCAACAGGAGTAAACAAATACTTATTAAACAGGACTACAATACTGGTTGGGGATTCCACTCCTAACTCTGTAAACTGCCAAGCTACTTACAGTTGAGTTCTTGTGAACAATAGTATCTTTTACCCTGGCTTTAAGGCTTACTACTGACTAGCAGAGAATCAGTAGTGGGAATCAGTGGGCTTCAAGCTACTACCTAGCTCACCTCTTACTCGGGGCTTGAAGGCTTCTCCTGGTTACTTTCAATCTTCGACTTATGAGTTGGATTCTTCCTTTCAATTGCTTCTAAGCCTCCTACTTACCGGTTTCATTCTCACTTTCCTACTTCCACTCAAGCTTGCTTCCACCAAAGCCAGTACTTTACCTCTGATCTAGCTCATCTCTTATAACTCAAGCCCATAAATACTCCATTCCATCTCTTTCTTTGAACTCTGGCTCATCCACAGGGGAGTAAACTACTACCTTTACTACTACTCTACTACTAGTTTGGGATTAAACTCAAACTCTCACAGGAACCAGACTACCTGGGGCGGAAATAGCAAGAAAAGAAGCATTTGTTTCCCTTCCGAGCCGAGTCAACTCAATTTCCCTTGCTGACCTCTACTCTGGACTAGAGCATCTCTGATACCTATGGAAACTGTAAACTTCACTGGTTCCCTTGCTGACCTAGACCTTACCTTAGAACCAGAACTTTACTACTATACTACAGGCTTGATAACTACGGATTCTCTGGTCGACCACACCTCGCTGCAAAGCCAACTCTATCACTTCCTACTGCCATGCCCGGTCAACTGGTTCTCTTTCAACTCTCAACTCACCTCTCTACAACTACAGGCTCGGCCAACTTCAATCTAGGGCAACTCATTCCATTATAAGGAATTCCACTATCAACTATCAACTACTGGCAAAGAATTCACTGAGTACCTAGATGCTAAGCTGCGGTAACTAACCTTTACTTACTTGTTTCATTCCCAGTTGCATTCTTATACTTACTACCTTAATTCTAACTTTCCTACTTGCCAACTTGTCTATCCGTGTCTTGGCTATGATTTTCTAAATTGATTCATTTTCTGGTTTCTTTAATAAGATAATAATTCATTTAGTATGGGACAAGCCTACAAAGGAGATAGATAACTTCTAAGCTTAACACTAGCACCCGACCTAGCGCTCATCTAACTTCATTCTGAAAACACATAGCAAGTCTCAGGCGCATCTCATCTACCTATGGCAACAGCCAACTAGTCACTTCTTGAAACTAGCACAATAATCGTTGAACACAGGACAGGACTCCTAAAGGTCAGAAAGGTAGAGTTCCAGCTGGACCAGACCAATACATGTCAACTGAAGACTAAACTCGGGATGAAACCGAACCAAGCATATAGTAGTAAGATCAGAGTTTGACTGGAGTTGATGAAATAGGACTACTACTTGGCCCGCATCTGGTACATATTAATTCTTTGACTACTTAGGACAATTCTCACTTGTATACCGAGCTCAATGCGAAGTCTGTTACTCACTGGTTTCAGGCTGAGTAGTACTTGTTGCATTCTTATACTACTTAGACAATTCCCTTACTTGCTGGTTCAATTCTGTAACTCCCTAGGTTGATCCTAAATGTAATCCTATAATATGATATATATGAATTTAGGAGGGGAAAAGTAGAAAAAGGAGATAGAACACTAGTAAACGACCTCTTATTCAACTACTAGACTACTTGTTTGGGCAAGACAAGAAGGCTCTTAGCTCCTAGTTTGTTGGCCCTTCAATACGAGTATCTTGGGTGGTTGGGGCACGAGTCCGGGTGCAGTTCCCGAAAACAAGGCTGCTTTTCCAGCTCCTCCTTATGATAGATATTCCTAACTTTCGTTGTCTACTACTTTTCCTTTTGCTGACACCGCTTATTCCTTTCCTTTCCGTCCCACTTGCAGTTGATAACTTTGATTCGACTGAAACCGAAGGAGACTAATCACCAACAAAGACAGATTACTTTACAGCTAGATCAGCTCTATCAGCTTACTTTGGGGGCGAAAGGAATGTCAGGTTACCAAGATCTATCTAGACAAACCGAAGAAACACTAGGCCAGGTTACCAAGATCTATCTAGACAAACCTAAGAAACACTAGGCTATATTTCATTCCACAACTACCCGAACCTACCTAGTAATTGACTTCCTAGCTTAGTAACAGAGGAATCAAACAAGCCTACCCCACCACTACATGGCAAAACAGGACCCATAATGGGCACCCACATCTATGAAATTAATGACACCCCGAATAGAAACTTCCACTTCCAACAATGAAATGAGCGGTACCCGCGAGCTAGGAGCCCAACCGAAGCAGCTGCTCTTTGATCCCATTTTCGCCTTTGGGACCAAGAACAAACTCAAGATAAGCATCCTATCGTGAGTATTCATGGTGCAATTTGGTTTGGATTGGATTGTTTTTTAGAATCACATGGCCGGTCAATCAAATCTATATATCTCGCTTAGGATTCTCACTAAGACCTTATCTACGACAAGCAAGCTTCAGACGAGAAAGAAAGAATAGAAGAGAAGCGGCTCACTCTGAGTGAGGAACAGATCGAGCCGAGCTAGCTGAAAGCAATAAAGAAGCTTCGCTTCCTCGGTTGAAACCTTATAATTGACACAGAAAGATGAACTCGGAAAGAAAGACAAGGCCAAGGCGCGAGCACGACTATATATACTATGATTTACATGAGATCCAGAAAAGAGCCACTAAGATGATCACACCGTTGCCCACTCCAGGGATCGCATCCGACAGGCTGCTACCCGGCTGGAATCCACAAAACAAGAAGCTTTCCAGGTGCATCATATATAAGAAAGTCTGTCTTTATTTTCACAGCTAAAACAGCAAGCGCCGGTCTTCGCTCTTCGAAAGAAATACTATTCTAAGTGGGGAACCATAGACAAGCCAAGCGCTAAGTTCGGATACGACCGTGCTAGGATCATACGGACAGACAGCTACCATAATAGATCGAGTGGTGACATCGGCAGGAGAGGCGGAAGCACAGGTAGGGCAAAGTCAGAATAATTGGTTTACTGGGCCTAGGAACTACCATCGGTCGGGGCCTAAGGCTTTCAGCTCCTCGTTTTTCGTTCGTGCCCCCGTAAGTCATTGTTGGCGGTGGAGTGTGTTAGTCTTTAGTTGTGCGAAGCGTTGTTGATACTCAACTCACTGCTTTCACCTGCTTCCGGTGACAACTACAACTCTCTTATGAATGGTAGGGTGGAGTACCAAGACATAGGGGTTGGCCGGCTTCTAAGGTTTCTTTAGTCCCAATTCGAAGGTTCCTTTTGGAGGTTGTAGGAATAAGAGGGAGACCCCCTGCTGCCCGCGTTTTCGATCGATCCACAAGATCAGAAAGTCGGAAGTGTTCGCGCTCGGGCATCCTGTTCAAGCCGTCGTCAAGTCCTCGAGCAATTCAGAGCTCCTATGTCTTGCTCGCTGAGGAAAGATTGTCTCGGCTGTGTAAGCGTTCGTTCATCGGCCTTCTCCCTCAGTCCCGATGTCCTTATTCGCAAAGGAACGCAAAGCCCTTGGATGAGTCTGGTACCTCAGCGCATGCGTTTTTATCAGCATCCTTTTAAGGTTCTCCTCGGAGTAAGGTCAAAGCGCCAACCAACCCTTCGGACACTTTGATCTCCTCTACGGTTTGTTCCCTTGCTTGAGTAAGAGATAGATATTCCTTGTCTGTACTAAGGCAGGTAGTAGCAGTAGGACTGGACTAAAGGTGAGTTTCATAGCGCCTGGTAGTCCCATGCCTTATCCTTACTTGTGTTTGACTTTATTCTACTTGACCATAAGGGGGTAATTAATGTCATACTTCTGTAAACTAAGAATGAATTGACTGAACAACTTATACCAGTTGAAGCGCTAAGCATATTCCTGAGAGTTCCAGAAGCTGCAAGCAACGAACAAGTAAGAGCTAACGGAAGGTTGAGTCGAGTTATGAGTTAGCGAGTTGCCCGGGTTTTCTTTCGTAGTGACTTGAGACTTGGAATCGAAATGAGATAACTGAACTGAGAATTGGATTGAGTTAGGGCCTGTGTACTATATGGCCTCTTCTTTTCTGAGGGTACCGATGGCTATTGTACTGGGTGAAGTTCTTTTTGTATCGTATATTTATTGGAAGTGGTCTTCTTGCTCTTGTACAGGAAAGGCGGCGGGTTCATATTCATAGTGGAATCTATCTTCAGTTGCCGGGTTCATATTCATAGTGGAATCTATCTTCAGTTGCCCATTGCGAGTTCAGGGAAAGAATGAAGTGTTTGTAGTGGAAAGTGTTTGTAGTGGAATCTATCTTATGGTGGTGCGCGGGTTCAGGGAAAGAATGAAGCCAGTACTTCTAAATAAACCAGTCTCTTATGAGTTGGCTTTTGCCTATAGCTTTCTATAGTTCTTTCTTATAGCTTGAGCTAGAGTATGGGTTGGATGCTTTACTTCTTTTCGTATAAAAAACGGAATCTCAACTCGGTGTTGGCTTACAGAAGGGGTAGCTAAGGAAAAGTGAGTGGATCTCGCCCAAAGCAGCCTTACGTGGGTTGAAAAAGATGAGACTTCTCTTGCTAAGAAAGCAGAGTGGAAAAACAGTACTAGCCGACTTTTGACTTCTCTTGCTAAGAAAGCGATTTTGTAAAACTATACTAGCGACTTTCTAGTTGACTTCACTTCTCTTGCATCAAACGACTGGACTTCGAGAGCATTAAAGAACAAAGCCGGTGTTTAACAACAAAGGGATACTATAAGGATAAGGCGTTACTTCTTCTCTAACTTGACTTGTGTACTTGACTTCTTCCCCAAAGTGTTGTATAATAAATAATCTGAGTTTGTCACTAATTTCATAGAAAGAACCTTACGCCAATAACACATATGGAAGCTAACGCCAATGACACATATATCATATAAATAAAGGCACTTTAAATCGTTGTGTGTCCGTGAATTTCATTGATTATCATCTAGATGGTCAGTCCATATAGTATTGAGAGGGTGCCTACAGGATTCCGTCTATTTGGGTACTAGGTCAGCTAAGATGTTTCTCCGTGTAGTTACAGCTTTCAGGTACAGTCATCAAATCAAGGGTAAGAAATGACAAGAATCAAGGGTAAGAAATGACAATCAAACCAGAAATATGGTCTCTAACGTTCGGATGCTTATATGTGTTAAAGAAGCAAGCAATAAAGTCTAGCGTTCAGATGCCGATATGGAAAATAATACAGGGATTGATTGTTTGACCCCTTTGAAAGGGAGCTTGGTAGCCCGTTTGTTTTGGGTGCATAGTGACACAGGTTCCAATCCAGTCCTACCTATTACTTCAACTATGGGCAGTTTGGAGGTAGATTCATTGAGATCGATTCTCATTGGACATAATCTGAAGGTCTTGCATACCATCTTATTTCTAGATGTATTGGGTGGTTGGTCTTGCATACAAGTTGACTCTCTAATTCTAGCAAGATGTATTGGTTGGTCTTGCATACTATATTCTATGTATTGGGGGTAGAAAAAGCACTTCTCTTTACAGTACTGTCGTCTCTCCTGTCATAAGGATAAGAAAGCGCTCTTAGTTCAGTGAGGTAGAACGTGGGTCTCTAAAACCCTCTGTCGTAGGTTCAAATCCTACAGAGCGAATTATGTTCTTGTTCTGTTGCGAATCAAATCCAAGAATTTCACAAGCAATTCAACAGGAATTGGACCTCCCGCAGTAAGGACAGAAAGAATAATAGGAACAAGCAACGGAACAAACAACACGGCGATGGAGCACCTGGTTTATCGCCCAACTGGTAGATAATGCCCAACATGAAGGAAGAGTTGCTTTCCATGTAGTTTAGGAGAGATATACACATAATTTCGAATAGAATATAAACCTAACCATCACTAGAAACAAGAATATGACTCATTATTAAGCTGGAGGCACCCCAATTAATATACTCTTGCAATAGTAACCAACTCAGATAACTAAATGCTTGAATCTAGTGCACACTTATTCGAGAATTCATTAATCTTCTTTATGGCATAGTATAGAACTTTGTAACATCTATCTGGCATAGTATAGAATTTATGCATTTCAACAACTAAAATAAACAAGCAACTGCTGACTGCTTGAAATCTGCCCTCTCTCACTAGCGCACCCCGGCGAACCTACACTAGGAAATAAATAGAAATCCAAATAAGTATTAGAATCAGAAAGAAGTCAAAAGAAAACAAGCAATGGAAGAGGAAGAGAAGCAACGCAACAAGAAAAGAAAGAGTACTAAGCTAAGCAAGGGAAGAAAAGAAAGAGTACTAAGCAAGGCGCAACAAGAAAATAAGGACTACTGAGCAATAAAAGAAGGACTACTCTAGTGGGAAAGTATTTATAGGGTGGTTCGTCTGCCTCAATTCAACAAGTAATAACAGAGTTTTCAAGCAATAACAATAATAAGTACGCAGGTGAGTCTACGTTCTTCTATACCATGCGATCTAGATCATGTGAAACAAGCAAAGCACTCGAACAGGAGCTGTACTAAAGGGATGAAACAATAACTGCGGACTGCTTTCCTGGCACTGCAGCTGAACCTTCACTTACTTCCCCAGTGATTTATTCTTTCTTTTTGGTTGGGGCACTAGGGTGAGTTACCGGATTCTATCATGCCTAGTGAGGCTCCAGAATACATCTATTGTAATAAAAAGAGTGGAGCGGCCCTTTTTTGAACTCGCTACCGCCCTAAATACCTGACTTGGTAATGGCAACCAACTAATCAATTCAGTGGTGCTCCTTACGAGTTTTGCCTTTGTAGTAGTGGCTTGTTGGAAAGCACTATCAATCTGGTTTCCGGTGTTTAAGCCACTGTTCTTGTGGAATCCCTAGTTTCAGTAGCAAGAGGAGAAGCAGAGAAAACCGGCAATTACTAGTATTGAGTTGGCAAAGGTGAGGAACCAGTCCTGTGTAGTATGCCAGCAGGGTGAAATTCATTGAGACCGATCGCACGAAGTCTGTTACTAGGCTACTGTAGTATACGCTTGGCTCCTACTTTAATGAAACTATCAACAAATGAATATAGTAGCAGCGGTAAGGAAATATGGATCCAACTGAATACCTTTAGCCGACCTCTTCTCGAAAGAAAGATAAGAGAATCTATACTCTACTATGCCTCTGTGTCCTTATTTAGTTGATGGTAACCTAACTCCTAAACTCACTGTTTACTAAGGTTGCTTGGCCACAGGCTTACTTACTAGCTTATAACGAACCTGCTCTTGTAATAAAAAATATCAAATATCAGAATACACTGTTTAAAAGGAGGAAGAGACCCTTGTAGTCATAGTAGCCCCCATTATAAACTACTTAAGGTCAATAGCGGAAACTCTGATTACCTGTGCACCAAAATAGCTTTTTTATTCAACTCGCTTTGTTGGTTAAGTATCTTTGCTCCAAAAACCAGTCATTTCACTTTCTTGCTTGCTTAAAGAAATAATATATTCTTACCGTAACCCTGACAGGCGACCCCCATACTTGGATTTAGCCGGTAAACTCTCGGATTGCCCCAACTCGCATTAGCACTAAGTCTTGTTGCACCGAGTAAAACCCCCTTGAAAAGATGTTGCAGGGCATATAAGATTGGAATTGGACCTTTTTCCCCACGTATAAGATCTTATTGCTGGAACTACACGCCGAATGACACAATTGAAATGATAACTCCCCTACGCGCACTGTTGATGATCCTTATTAGAATTAGAATCCAGCTCAGCTCTTGATCCGGTTTCTTATCCTTCTCCTTACTCCATAGCTTACTAATGCTACAGGGCGCCAACAAAGCATGAAAGTAATTCCTAAACTATAACGATACTTTATCCCTTACCAATAACATAAACATCATTTCCTTATACATCTTTTGAAACAGCTTCTTCAGTAGTCGACAAAACTACTTACTTGATAACTGAGCTTCTTGATACCACAACACAAGAGGGAACTAAACCACTTTTAGCGTTATCGGCACATTGAGGAACAGGCAATTACCTAAGACACCCAGATTCCACTTTTGTTTTAAGAATTGCATATTTATGGGCATCCTCGACCAGAAAGAAACATAATTTCCTTCCCGCTTACCGCTTGCTGCTTACTTGAGAACAGCTTCAGATCAAGGGTTGACTAAGTGAATTCGGCTAACGGAGCGGTACCTAACACCTCGATTATAGAGGATTAGCTATCAGTTCAGTTTCACCACTGTTCAACGACTCAAAAGAAGGGTTCAAAAGTCAAGTATCAAAGAACCGCTTAACCTCACTAGCACTAGAAACTCGTGTGGTAAGAAGAATTGGCTCTGTATCGACTACAAAAGGGTATTGGTAGTAAGAGATCTTTGTTGACGAAAGTGCAATGAAAGTCTAGTTGCCAAGTATAGAGTAAGGAAGTAACATTTGAGTTTAAAGAGAAGATAGATGCCGAGGAGTAGTAGTGGCTCCTTCCTTAGTAGCTTGTTTAGTGCTCAGTGCTCTTAGAGATTGAGGTTAAGTCGTCAGCAGAATAATTGATAGTGAGAGTTAAAGTTCGATAAGTCAATACATAGTTACACTAGAAATAAGGACCCTCGTGGCTTATTATTCGTTACTTGTTGGGTTAAGGTAAGAAAGAGAATGCCCAGGTCCAGTGAGAAAGTATGGTTATGAGAGGTCGGGTCGGTAAGAAGAGAAGAAAGTATCGGCTTTGTTTGAGGCTCGGGTAGTAAAAAGAGAGTACCATCTTTGAGGATCGGGTAGTTTACTTACTTACTAGTTGGTTGGGGTAGTAAAGGGATAGGTCATCTGCTTGTGTTAAGCATAGAAGAAATCTAGAATATTTGCTGGCTTTTCAACTCCTAAATTACTACTATTCTTAATATAGGAAACCGGAGTCAACTAGGTCTTCCACTCATTCTACTAGTCGTAGCTTGGCGCTTCCAGTCCTTTCTTACCCACTTGCTATTGTTTCCCTTGCGTTGTGTACCTCTACATTCCTTGGTGACAGATTCTACCTTTCCTACTAAAGACTCTTTAGCTAGTGTTCCGGCTCATCCAACGGAATTCTTATACTATACCTGTCCTCTTCTCTGGCTACTGAGTTTGGCTACTGAGTTGACCTAGATGCAGGCCTAGTAACTGACTTCGGGTGATCGATCCCTACAGTATGATTACTCCCTCCTTACTTATTAGTTGACAGCTGCTAGTGGAGATGAGCCAGCTCAATTACATCGACCCTAGTTTAGTCTTCTCTTCTGTTTACAAGTAAAGGGATCTACTAACTGGTTCGAGGGATGGTTGCCAGTTGTCATAGGTATGATAGTAGCCAGCTGCCCTATTTGTAGTATACGCTTGGCGCTATGTGTTTGTTAGTTAGTAGTTAGAATACCAATGTTGCAGTTTCCCCTGCAGAGTCTAAGAATAAGACAAGTGCTACTAAGAGACTATAACTACAGCTACTAAGCTTGGTGCAGTGCCTTGGTCATTAGTAGTTTCTTGGTGACTATAACCACTGACAACCAGGCTTCAATCACTCCCAACAAGGCTTGAACCAGTGCTAGCAAGAATGAGAGGAGGTAGTTAAAGAACCAACCCCAGGAGTCAAAGAATGGAACTTAGGAGTGACAGCCTGAACCCGGTACTGCTCGGAATGGGGCGAGGTAGTTTAAGCCTGATACTAGTGAATCCAAGCCTGGGATATGGGTATATAGTTCATTCTATTCATTATTCAGTGGAGTGGGCACTTCTTTCTATACTCAATCAACGAGTCAATCAACGAGCTTCTTTCGCACAGCTTCAGATCCTCTCTCGTCTACAACACCATCTAGGGCTGCTCACTTTATTGACCTTATTAATAGTTTTGAACACTAGATTGGGATGGAGTACTTTCCTGGAGACAACACTGTGTAGTGGGCATGAGAATGAGATGAGCTGAGAGCCGAATGCAGTTATTAGTTGACAGCAGCTTTGCTTGTGGAATGACTTGGTGAATTCCTATACGAGGCTAGGGTGCTTTTGTTAAGCAAAGAAGAAATAGAGAACAGTGATGCTAACAACAAGACTTCAACAAGGCATTACTCCCACTGATTCCCTGCCGCTTCCCCTGGTACTAAGATCAGAATCCAACTAGGTAGTTACAGGACGAAACTCATGGGTGAGCTAGAGGGGTGAGCTAGGCAGCTAGGCAGCTCAGTAGTCACAGGCGAGGTGAGCTAGTCAGATAGAGTTAGTTCGGGCAAGAGAACAGGTATAGATAGGTTGGTTTGGTGCGAGGCAGGGACTGTTCGAGGAAAGAATTAGCTACATCCGGCAGTAAGTCTAGTATACGCTTGTCTTATTACAGTACTACGGGTTGGTTTCTAAGAGACTGGTTCGGTGCTTTATCTGTCTACTTGCTATGTCTTTGTAGTCGGTACTTGCCTATACGCTTGGCAGTTGCCCTTAATTAAGTCGGTATCGGATAAGAGCCCTTATATTAAGTTGGCTCCATTTGAACTCGTTGCCATAGCCCGGGTAGCAAGTATACGAGGAGAATTAAGCTAGTAGCAAGAGGGGAAGTTTCTGTTTAAGAAGTATGAGTAGCCAGAGTCGAGGTAGGCGTAGCCAAGCCTGAGTCGAGGTCGGCTTGGTAAGCTATTTATGAGTAGTTGATAGTTGATAGTTGTCTGCTTTCCTACTAGCTATGTGTTTGGGAGTTAGGTGAGTATTGACTGACTGGCCAGAAGAGAAGAGATTAGCTATTTGCTCTTAGCCAACCCTTCCGCTCGCTATTGTCTAGTAGTGGATTTCTTAAGAATAGAGTTGACCTCCTAAGCTTCCCTACGCCCATACTGGATTAAGCCTCTGAACCTGGCATACCTGGCATACCTCTCTTATCTTGCCAACAACAATCACCAGAACAGGAGCAGTACTAAAGGTGCTGAAAGCCTTCTACTTCTATTACACCCCCACCCCTAATAGATTGATTCGAGAGACACATACCCACTCAGGCAATGAAACCACAACTAATAATAAAAAGGGATCTACTAATAAGATACTCAAGTCGGATAGCCTGTAACACCCTTGTTTAGGCCTTGGGTGCCGAACACAGGACTTGGTATTAACTTGTAATGTCTATTATTGTTGCTGCCGTTTTTAAGCTCGCTGCCGCCCTGAATACTAGACTTGTTTATAGCCCCATTAACATATATTAATTGAGCTCTTGACTTTCGTTGCCTTTGTAGTAGTGTCTTGGCCGGAAGAGCAGCCCTTTAGCACAACATTAGTAGTTGTTTGTCCCGTTGCTTGGCCGTTTCATGATATTGGTCAACTCCATTCCGAACCCACCCGGTATAAGTCCTTGCCTCATGAGCTCCATTCTGTGACTACTTAGGGACATTCTTTGATTGGTTAGCTCTATTCTTAAACTAGAAGAGGGGGCCAAACAACTACTAATGTTGTGCGGCAGGAGCTAAAGTGGGAAAGAGGTAAATCGGTAGGCTTACTAGCGACTATCAGGCTTGCACTCCTGGGTTTGATTCTTGTTGTTAGTGCTTGGCCTCTGTCTCACTGGTTTGAGTCTTGTTGTTGTTGAGGGGTGTCGAGGTCTCTTTGTTAGTGGTTTCATCCTGCTAGTTGCTAGGTTGATTCTGAGTACCCTACAGATCAGTCCGAAACACCTAAGCTTCAGTCTGATAGTAAGATAGTCTGCCCCGACCCGAACTCTGTTATTGATAACTTGACTAGCTTCCTCTCCCCTATCGCCAAACCTGTACCATAGTTGAGTTGTTTCTCTCCCTATCGTCTCAAACCTGGCTTTTCACTAGAACTCCCGGCTTGGGGCTTGTTTCAAGATGAGCAGATATATAAGTGGCTAAGTTAGTGCTGAAAAGGACTGGTAGAATAGTAAGAAACTCCATTCTGTGGACCACACCTCGCAACAAAGCAAGTACTTTACCTCGTATCAAACCGAAACTATCACTGATGAAACTACGAAACTACTTGTTGTGGGACTAGACAACTACTAGTTGGGGATTCAACCCGACCTATCTACCACTACTAATAAGAATTCAACTCTAAGATCAGAAACAGAAGAACGGGCTGGCTTACCAAATCATTCCACTATCACTCCACCTTCTTAACCATATCCTTTTGAAGCTTACTTTAGCCCGAGCTACTTTCCTTCTATAGCTTCGGATTGCCCTCCTTACCCCGCGCACCAGTACTGGATTAAGAAACGGATCTTTACTGCACTACTACTTTAAGAAGGTAAGGGTCTGGAAACCAACTCTTCATTACTATAGGCTAAACTCAGTACTTACAGCAATTAGTACATCTGCTACTAACCCACCGGAGGCTCACTAATGAGTAGTTGATTGGCGGGCATGGATTCCCATTCTTACTGGATAGTTAGTGATTCCTACTCTTACGGGAGAGTTCGTCAGTGGGGAGCTCAATTCTCATTCCCATAAGTAGTAGAGTGAAGTGGTATCACCTATGTGTGTAGTTAAGGGGTCGGGGTTCACTCGTTGAAGTAACAAACTGGGGTGAACTCCAAGGTTAGAATTGACACTCACAACAAGGAATAAGTCATTTAAGAATGCAACAAACTACCTGTAACTAAGGGACCGGTCTGAAACAAGGTATTCAACTATAGCACCGACCTCTACTCTGGCTACAACTACTGATTAACCAGGACTAGACTACTACTCGTTGGGTCAAGAACTAGTGGAGAGGAGAGGGGTCTCGATTGGACAACTACTTTCAGGTTGATACTTTAGACCCTAATTTCTATATACGAAAATAGCATGATTTCGCATTTTGAGATGTTTTTAGAAGGATTTCCCATTCCACGGGCACAGATGAGCGGCCCTGCCGCGACACACGAACAAAGGAATTGTTATAACTGCGTTATAACCCACTACTGCTGCTGCCGCACAACGGCTTACGCCGTTGCCCAAAAGCTCCTGCCGCGGAACATTAGTAGTTCCTTGGCCCGTGTCTTGGCTGTCTTTATAAGTAATTTCTTCCTATCAGATTTACCCTCTTGCTCTGTAACTCCGGTACTACTGCTCCTGTTCTTGTGGAATCCCAAGTTGAATCCTATTTCCTATATATAGAATATAGAGAATGTAGGAGTGGAAAAGGCCAAGGGCCAAGCAACGGACACTACTAAGAATGGAACGAGTGAGAGAAAGAATGAAGCCAGTGCATCTAAGCCTGAAAGATTAATAAAAGAATCCAAGGCTTAAACCGGTGCTACTGAGACTTGAGACTTCAACTAAGTAGTCAAAGAAGAAAACAAATAAGTAGGAAAACAACATATAACAACATAGAATGCAGAAAACCATACAGAATACAGAAAACAACTCCGTATTATAAGAATCAAACTTGGACTTCTCAGACTAAAAAGAAAAGGGTGGAATTCCACAACTGGTGGTGCTTCTCCGACCGCGCCTACTGACTTAGACCAACGATCCCCCTTAAAGTAACTACTAATGTTACGCTAAAGTATTGTGTACTCTGTTGACTTTCCTCTCTCTTCTCAGACTGAAACCGATGCCAATAAGGATTGGAACTGCAGGAAAGGAATCAAACTCATAAGTTAGGTAATGCATCTACCACTGCCAAGACTGCTTTAACTAGGAACTCCGGCTTATCCGACAGCCCCTTAAGTCTGACTTCACTTGCTTTTCGACTTACTTTACAGGCTCTTAGCCTTTGTCTCCTAGCTCCAATTCCTATAGTTGCTACTGAAATAAATACGGAAATGCCTATGTGTTAGTTAGAGGCTTCCGCTCCTCGTTTTCAAACACACTATGACTCGGGGTTTCTTTACTTGCTTTTATTGACTTTCGAACGGAGGAATCAGAATATGGCTACGCTCTAGCGCATCCCTGCAACTAATACAAAGAATTGCACCCGGGAAAACCAGAATAGAGCTATTACTTAATGGAATGGAACTAAGGCATAAAACGATAGAAACCATGCAAACTGGACAGGACCTTCACTAGCGCACCAGGAAGAGAACCACTAACAATAAGACTTGAGCTGGGGGCAGGGCATCCAACCACTTAGGTTCTTTATTAGCCCACTGAGAGCCGCTACCATACCAAGTAGTCAACTAAACAATAGCAGAAGATACATCTGGATCAGCTAGAGCAGGATCGGTACAAAAGTAAGTGACTCTAAGGGAAAGTATGTGACTCTAAGGGTATAGAAAAGGGATAAGGTATAGATTCGGGTATTATTCCTCCCCTATTCTCTCTGCGCAAACAAGATTCAATGAAGTTTTGTTGAGCCAGCAGTGGATTTCAGATCCGGAGAATTAGAAAGTCCTGTATCCTAGAGTTATGACCAAGTCCGCCAAGTAACGTAGTCAGTGTAGCGGCAGGGCTGCTAGAGTTCCTCTTGTTATAACCGCCAAGCTTAGTAGTTAGTAGCGCAGAGTTATGACAATTCCAGCTTTCGGGAGCCTGAGTTCTAGCGTCAGCGAGTTCAAAGCTAAGGAGCCCCGGGGAATTGAAGCCTAATTGAATCTACTTGAGGCAGCCGAACCCCATACAAAGTAAAGGACATAGGCAAGAGGCACTGTAAAGGACATAGGCAGAGAGAGGCACTGCTATCCCTACTTGTTCATTATTAGTAGTTTGGTTCCTCTGAGAAACTAACGAAACTAAAAAGCTCACCTATTACTGTACTGCTGGCTCTAAGCTTGAACATTACTTACTGCTTGCTCCGTTGCTTATTCTCCCCCTATAATGTCATAGTTGTAACAACACTGCTTACTGAATTCATAGTTTTCACAAAACAGCTTACTTCTTTTTCCGTTGCTTTAAGCAAATCGGATTTATTGGCATCCTGACTAACTCGTTACTGTGTCGTACTCTTTTCTGGCCTTGCGCTTCTAGTTCACTGCCCTGACTTTGTTGCTTGTTCTGCTTACTCACTACTTCCTCTATTCTATGTTGCCTTGTTTGTGGTACCTAACAGCTTACTCACTACCTAACTCTTCTTCGGGTGGGCCGATGTCAGTTCTTCTCTTGTTCTTACTTGTTCCCCGGAAACTCACTTCTGACTTGTTTTGTGGAATTCCATTTCCAAGAATCTAACTCATAATCTCTATAATAAATGAATATAAGATAATCTCTAAAATAAATGAATATAATCACTTTGCTTCAAAACAGAAATGACTTATCGGGGAACCTTAGCTTACATTTGTATGTTTCAGGGCTTCTTGAATGTGAGTGCACAACTCATGTAAGGGATTAACCTAACTTAAGACTCCATTACTCTACAAACTCACAACACTGAAGAAAATCATGGAATTGAGTGCACCTATCATGCTCAACTGAAGAAAAGCAAATAACTGACATATTTTATAAGAGAGTAACAAAACATCCTGCAACAACAACTCGAAGAGAGTAACAAAACATCCTGCAACAACAACTCGCGTTAGCACCCCCATAGTAGAATTCAATTGATTGGCACCTAGGAAGATGGAGGTCCATCTTAATATCTAGGAAGAGGTCTATCTTAATTAATCTCTATGGAAAAATGCATGAAAAGGACAGAACAAGCAACGTAGTGTAGTGCGCGTTAGGAGCGTAGTGGGGAGTTTTTCCATAAGTGAGATTAGCCATATCATATGAGCTCCGTTGAACGGCGGCATATGGTTAAACGACGCAAAAAGGGGTTGTTTTATTACTATTTGGCCTTGCTTGCTCGTTCTCTTGAAAACTCTATGTTGGTTGATTGCCTCTCTCTCCTCTGGTACTAGGCCTCATGAAGTTACTAGATTATAAGCAGTTGACAGATAAGAAACAGACGAATTAGCCGAGGGGGTGTAGTGTAATAGACATCTAGTATATACTTGGCCTGTTAAAGTGGAATCCCTGCTCGTTAAGTCTAGTATTGTTGTCAAAGGATCTGAACCAGTGCTACCGGCCAAGCAACTAAGCAAGCCGCTGCTTGGCTCTTGCTTTCCTGTCTTTCACTATTGGGCTACTGCCCTTAACTCTTTAGTCCAAGTTGGGTCTCGTACTTGTTCATTTCGTTCTGAAATTGATTATTCCGTTGACTTATAGAAGTTTCTCTAATGAACTACTCTAATGAAATAGATGAAAATATACTTGTATGTGAGAAAACACATTCCAAGTTGTAATTGCTTTCCTTGCTTCCCAACTAAAACGACTATGATCGATTGCTAGCCACCATAAACTCACTAGAGATAAGAAATGGAACTAGTGCTGACAGGGTCGATTGTCCGGTTCACTGTTCCATTCTGATATTGACTACTCAATGGCTTATAGCTCGTATACAAACACTGGTATCCCCGCTCAATAGCATTGATGAAGTGCCCCGCCCACCTTACCTTAGAAGCATTGGTTGAACCGCTACACTCTATCTCCGTTGATTACTATCTATTGGATTGAGCTATAAAAGCTATTTGACCTACGTGAACACTTCAGCAGGAAAGACATAGTATTGATGAATAATCCGCAAGAAATTCCTATTGACAAAGACAGGAAAGGCATGCTGTCATATTAGAAAGAATCAGAAATGTTCGTTCCCAGCCTGATGCATTCGTAGCTCGATCGTTGCTACGGGACTTGTGAACAGTGAGCATATGGGCATAAAGGCATCAAATAAATAGGAAAAACTCGAGTAGGCGGCTGACCCTCTTGAACCTCCCCTTTCAGAAACTCCTATGGCCGATCTTCCTTCTTAGACTCTATTCCATCCCGCTTATCCTTTTGAATATCATTGATTAATTGAGAGTTTTGCTACCGCCACTCCTGAAGAACGCCTGTTACGTTACTCTCTTAATAAGGAGCGAGTCTCTCTTGATTAAACGCTTAACGGACTAACTGGGGGTGATTGGATCGAGGTTCAATAGGTATGATTAAAGAAAGAATAGGTTGGTATAGAATAAGATTGGGTCCTGATGGTCTGCATGATTCACAAGATAGACGGAGAGAGGTTCTGTTAACTGTGTGTTTTCCTTCCTCCCCTTGTCAGTCGAGTGCTTACGAGCATCAATCCTTTTCTATTTCACTAATTCTCACTGTCCCTAGATAGAATAGATGAGATTCCAGAAAGGGTATGTATGTCCCTAGATAGAATAGATGAGATTCCAGAAAGGGTATGTGAGATTCAAGGGTATGTCCCTATAGATAGAATAGATTCGACTCAAGGGTCTGGTCTGTCCCTAGATTCTATTTAAAGGTATGTTCCTAGATATAATGGATTCTATTAAGGGGTCTGTCCCTAGCCTGGATATGATAGAATCTATTTTTTGGTGGATTCGCCTAGATATGATATAATCTATTTTAGGGTGGATTCATGGATGAGGTCGAGTGGTCTCAGTTGGAGATGGTATATTGCACTAGTTTATGGATTGAACGAGATTAACACTTGGAACATAGGACAGGAAAAACAAGGGTCGAGACTGATAGGCTGGCTTGGGGGAATAATAATACTGTGGCCTCCGTAGAACGGATTGGATGCTCCCCTATTAATTAGAATATGCAAAGCCAATGGAATCGAGCTGACTAAGATGGATGTAAAGTACTTGTTTAAGTCCTAGCAACAAATCTTCTGTTCTTTTCTTTCTTTGCGGGATCGGTTTCATTCCTATCACTTTGCTTTGTTATCAGCCCGGTAGAAGTCAGAGGGTTCCCTTTCTTGTTATCGCTACCGGTGGAAGGAAGAGGGCAGTTCAAATACCTTGATTGAGACGAGACGGTATAAGAGGGCAGTTCAAATACCTTGATTGATAGCTATTATGATCAGATTCCATGTATCTGGATGGAGTCTTCTATAATTTATGAAAAACACTCCTGTCCTTACTGCCAAACTGTAGTAAGCTATAGTATTTTGCTTGTTTGCTTGTGTTGCTTCTTCACAGCATAGCTTCAACACTCTCAACTCTACTTAAGAAAATAATACATATAAGTAACAAACGGTGAACGAAACTCTACCCTTGGCGCGCCCTAAAAGAGAAGTCCGTTAATGTACCCCGGAAAGTAACCTAACGCTTGCACATTCTATACAAGAATAAAGGTCAACAACTAGCGCTTAAGTATCACATTCTAGAAGAAAGGTCAACAACTAGGTAAACAAACGGAATCAGAATAATATCATTGAGTGCCGGAGTAACAAAGCACTAGTGTGCGCTACTAATGCACAACTCGCTAACGCAGGAGCTCAACTCAAGCTTCTAACTCAACGACTAACGCAATTGAATATCACGTGTAACATAGTTAATAGTTGATTAAACAAACAAGCATTCTTATTAACTGGGTAGCAAAGTCGACTCAACGGGCTGAGGTAAATAAATCCGAATGGAAGAGAGCTCTTAATACGCCAAGCCAAGATAACCATCACAACTTCTCAAGCCAAGATAACCAGAACACAACGCTTCTAAATTGATTCTCTAATAACTCGCCCGCCTATAATGATAAGATAATATAAGAAAGCCTTCACTGAACTTATAAGTATAGGCCGGTCTGCAACTATCAAGGTTTTTTCCACTTTACGAGATACAGCTATCGCAGCTACAGTTTGGCCTTTCAGTCACGCGTACCCTAAACTCCAAAACCAACTTCAGGCTAATGCACAACTCAAAGAACTCTGTTAGCCCATACGATCAAATGGTTATTCACATAACTCAACAAACAACGGAACAAGCAAACTAACCGCATTGCTTCTATTGCTTGCTTCTTTTCTGAACCCTAGATTTCAGTACTCATTTATTCTCTCAGCAGCCAGCAGCTGACGCTGACCTTGCTTTTTGACCTTGCTTGTTTTGTTCGATAACTCACTGACGTCTGCTTGTTTACTGACTTATGCCTTTAAGAATGACTATGGGCATCCGAGTCAGCTAAGCTTCTAGGGATGATAAAACAATCGTCTTCTCTCTTCCTACTCGATCTTCTAGGGCGAATTCAGATCTTAGCTTTCCCGGTCGCTGGAGCAGCCGCCACTCTCCCTTCGCTCTGGAACACCAATGATGATGAAGATAATCCTTCTGATTCTGCTCTTAACAACTTCTTCTGGTAGTAAGATACTCTTTCTTTTCTTCTCTTCTTCTGCTCTTAACTACACCTATATTTATTGCGAAAATAGACTCGCCTTTCCACAAGCAAGACAAAGAAGCAAAGCAAGAGCGTGAAGTTCAGCGAAGAGGGAAAGAACGTAGCTAGAGCAGTTCCAGCAGTATTTCCTGATGTGTCTTGCGGATGCTGGTCTTTTTGGAGTTCTCGCAGTATTTCCTGATGTATCTTGCTTGCGGGTGCTGTCACTCATGCAGGAGCCTCTACACCAGGTGTCATGCAATAACTATCAAAGTGGCAAACGCGGTGGCTTCGGGCAACAACGGGCATTTCCCATTCTTCTCTTAGTGGGTGGGACAGCCAGAGATGTAGGGTCTAGTGGTTTTCAGCCTAGATAAGCTACAGCGGCAAATCACTTCTTACGAGTTCCCAACACAACTACGCGTAATACTTTAAACAGGTGTGGCTGGATGCTTCTTCTCAATAGGAATAGTAGTCAAAATCCAAGCAAGCTTATTATGAACATCTATTGGAGTCGATCATTTCCAAGATCCAATTCTAGTTTCTTATTATGTAATGGAATAGCTTTACAATCTTCCGTTTTACGCTGTAGCTTAAAGGAGAAAATGTTCTTGGTGGATGCAGGACCAGGTACCCCACTCAATTGTATGGAAGATGAGCTTACAGGAGTGCCAATAAACCGAGCCACGAGCCACAGGTTTGAGAATAAGGTGGGATCCCAGAATGTAGTGGCAGGTGACTCACAGATTCCAGAGCGGATTAATGATAGATTCTTAATGGATCTAGTGGCCGGTCAATCACAGATCAAAGAGCGAGCTGTCTTAAGGTTTCATGATTTTTGGGGATCCCTGGATGTATTGGCTGGTGAACCGCTTCTTCTTCCACGAAGATTAAGACAAAACCGAGCTTGGATGGAACTGCAGAAGAATTGGCGAACGAATAAGAAGGTCAAAGGCTTCATTATTAACAAAGTCAAAGGTGGTTATTCAGTAGCCATCGCGGGTTTCATTACCTTTCTTCCATTCTTTCCTCTCAACACTCAAAAGATAGCGAATGATAGATTCACCATTGAGAGCATTAATCCCAATAGGAGGAAAATTGTGGTGTTCTAACAGCAGTAGATCCAAGTAAGATCAAAATCCAATCAAAAGGAAAGGCTCTCAGCTCCTTTCTTTTGTTGAGGGAACTTCTTACTGCTTGCTCTTTCATAAGGTAAGCAGAGGAGCATTGTATGCTTTTTTTACCCTGGTCCCATCCATTCTAGAAGTCAACAACAGCTTAATCTCGGCTTAGCTTACGGCTTCATCTTCGTCATAGAACATAAATAGTCCATCCCGTGCTCAAGCTTTCTCTTCTAGGTTTGGTCCTACTTATTATTCTTTACGAAAAACAAACAAACCCCAATTCTCAACCGGCGTGGCACAGCCTTATTCTCAATAGAACAGGAAGAGGAGCAAATAAGGACCACCAAAAGTAACGACAACCAAGATAGGCATAGTGATTCGATCCTTTGAGAACCCTATTTTGAAGAACCACTATTTGTTGGGGCTTACCCCTAACACACTACAGATTGGATTGCCTGATTCACGAGTCTTATATACATTGTTACGATCACCTTTTATTGATAAAAAGTCCAGAGAACAATTTGAAATGAGAATAAAGAAACAATATCTGGTCATAAAAACAGAAAGGCATGATTCATTGCGCAAGAAGTTCTTTCGGTTAAAACGCCGTGCGACTCGGAGAACATAAGACTCTTTTGTAAGGCTTCTAATCTTGCCGACGGAATGCTCCTACCCCACCATGCCTAGCCCTTTCCCTTAATCATAGGAGAGGAGGTATGAAGCGTGGAAAAGAATGCAATCAGTGTATATGACATCATCATGTAACCTTAAGGAGTGGAGGTAGCAAAACTCAACATTGATCAACGCGAGTGAACTGTGCTTAGACGCTTCGTCAAACCGCACCACATCTACAAGAGGAGCTAATTTATGAGTGGGCTTCCCCTTTCGATTCACGGAATGTGATCTGAGACACGATGGGAGTTTGCGTGCCTCGGTAGGCAAGAGATCACCGGAGTATAGCACAAGATCGCCTTTTCTTGCTGCCATGGGGTCAACCTGTTAACAAGGTAAACCCAATGGGATGGGAACCAAAAAACAGTAGGGTACCGCATTGGGCAGAAGACGATTCAAAAAGCGAAGGCTCACCCTTGGAAGTGCCGGGTGAGATAGGCAACAGGTAGCTTGCTTCCATGCCGTCTACGAGGAATCAATATCTCTTTGCCGGTGCTGACTTGGATCTCGGGTGACGGAATAAGGCGGCCAGAAGCCACTTTTCGTTTACAGCTTACTTAGCGGGCGAAGCTTTACCGATATAGGCAGTAAGCTTGGCCACAGCGAAGCGCTTACCAAACGCTAAATCAAGAGGGCCTTCGACACTTGAGCCGTATGCGGGGGAACTCGCACGTTCGGTTCTTTGGGGGGGAGACCTTAGGTTGAGCCATTCCATCCCAATAGCGTATATTTGG
The DNA here is from genome assembly GCF_036884655.1 of Musa acuminata AAA Group. Lineage (NCBI taxonomy): Eukaryota > Viridiplantae > Streptophyta > Magnoliopsida > Zingiberales > Musaceae > Musa > Musa acuminata. Next base: position 150,300 of record NW_027021310.1, on the reverse strand, counting down.
AGCTCAATATTCAATCCGTCTTTCTTGCAAGACCCGTTTAGATAAGGGAAAACTCAAGAGATTGCTTCGAAAGCTATCGAAAATACCTTGAATACACTAACCGAATCATATCATAAACCAGAACCACATTGGATATTGTGTCTTGGGTTCTTTTGGGATAATGGATAACAAATGTATTTTCTTACGCGCTATATCCCCTGCAGTTTGTTGTGGCTTTCTCATTCTTGTACAACACCCAACCTCTGGAGTTGATTCATTCTGTCATCATTGTACCACTAAATGTTCAGGACGAGGGCAAGTCCCCATTTGGAAGATGCTACTCCGGTGACTTTGGTCCGCAACCGACATCAACTATTTCGTTTCGTTCGTATAGAAGTCTGAGTGGATCAGTAGCTTCTGCATAAGCAGTGAATTATAAGACTGCGTGGAAGCTGGTCCGGGTTTCTGCAATAGGGAGCAGAGCAAGTAGGTCTTCGGCACGCCACACTTGAAGAGCTTTCCCGCTCGCTTTCTGACGACACTGTCCTTTACCTGAGCACTGTTACACTGTAGTGAATGTACAGGCATTCAAATAGTTTCTACGAAGTCGTATATTTAGGTAGGACTTATGAGAACTTACAACCACTAGGCAACCAAAGTCATTATCTCAAATCTCTAAAGTGAATTGAGTTAAGGGAGGACCTTGGGGTGTCGTGGAATAATTTGGTTCGATTCCCGTTATACGTGATGTGGCAAAAAACACTTATGGAAGGGGAAATTTCATGCCTGCATTAAGATTTCAAGCGTGTCGTCTACTTCTAGGAAATGTTCGGAACAGAGAACTTTCTCTAATACAACGCAGCATTCTCCGAAGATTGAGGAACAAGAGGAGATCAATCCAAATCAATCTTTCTAGGAGAGAAAATCGAAACTGTTACATTAAATCACAAACAACACGAAAGTTGTCCCTTTATTATGGAGATTTACCTACAAGGGGGCTTCTTCGGAGAGGAAGAGAACGAACTTCATATATCCCTTTTCTACTCAATCAAGAAACAAGATCGGACGTGATTCTGGTTCGTCTCCATTTTAGTAAAACCATTCCTCAAGCAAGGCAGCCGATAAGTCATCGAAAGGTTAGTTTGAATAATGGACAGGTCAGCATAACAAGTTCTCAAGTTTCCCACGGTGATCTAATATCTTTTCCAGAAACTATAGCCGAAATACAAATAAGGAGATCTTTCTATATCGACATATCAGTTGGCAAAATAATAGGGAAATTCCTGCCGGTCAGAATGTGGAGAAGAACCAAAACAGAATGGTTCCGCTTACTCAAAACAAAGAGGGGGTGCCGTCTACTACTCCAATCCGGGTTTTTGCAAGAGTTGCGTGATTCTATGCAAGAAGAAGACTTAGAAAGAACAAAGAAGTTTGGATCCGCTAAAGTATGCTTAGGCAGTTCCTTCGCTGAGCACAACAGAATGAAGAAGAATTTGTTTCATTTCAAATACTTTTTCTTATTGAAGAGAAGGAAGGAGAAAAACCGAAATCCTCCAACTCTTTCCATATGCGCTTTTGTTGACAAGTATAAAGTATATTGTAATTCGACCTATTGCTCTGGATCCCCTTTTACTAGGAAGATAAGAATCAAAAGGATCGAACTACCTACTCATTATTCGGAGGTAAATCATAGAACACCAAAAGCTGTGGTATCTTATGGACCTAACTTAGGGAACATCCCTCACGACATAAGATTGAAAGATCCAAACCTTCCTCTTTAGAGCTGATAAGTAAGAAAACGTGGCCAAAGCATATAAGCCCTCATAGGGAAATATCCATCCTGGGAGTATATCTCTCCTTATAGAGAGGGTCTCCCTTTGGATAGAAATCAATATGTAAGACCGTCGCAGTCGACTATAAGTATCAGATTGCTGGCCTGAGAGAAGGCAGTCTCTCTCGGGAAAACATTGCCCAATTTCTCTTCTTTCTTTTCACACAGGCGAATAAAAGACACTATGAACGAACATGAGTTTCAAATGCTCAAAGGGGAACACACTTTAGACAAAGGGATTTGTTGTCAGGAGGAGTTTGGACTTTTCTTAGAAAGTCAAGCTCTTGACAAGTCCCAAGTGGATTCATAGGTCATTAATTCATTCATTCTTGTAAAGCTCTTGACAAGTCCCAAGTGGATTCATAGGTCATTAATTCATTCATTCTTCCTTTAAGTTCTCTTCGATGTATCGATCATGCATTCCTAAACCACATAAGCCGGGGGAGATGCTACCCGCCCCGCAGACATCATTGTCATGGATGCAGCTTTTTCACATAGTTTTTTAGGACATCTTTCTAGGGTACTCCCATTGGTTTCAAAAGAAAGGAAGGGTGCTAAGAGCCTGCTGCAAATCAAAACTTACAGCTAACCACGCGACTACATATAGAGTGGCATTTTCTATTTGTTCAAAACTCTGTACCATAACTCCATTTCTCTTCTTCACACAATTAGCTCTTTCTTTCTTGACTGCTCCCTCGAAATCTGTCTTCCTTTGTCCGAGTCATAGTAGGGATTTTGGAAGATGCGGAAGACATCCTGAAACTATACGATGGACCTACCTCTTTCAGCAAACTCAAAGGGGAGCTAACGAGTAGAAGACGAAAACTCTAACATCAGAATTCGAATAAGTAGTATAAGTTTGGAACGGGAGATACGGAAAGGAAAGGCCAAGTAATGTATCATGTGTAGCGGTAGTATTGGGGTACCCTTACTTGATGGTTTGAATTCCACCAAGCAACTCATGAGTGGCAGATCCAAACTCTAACATCAGAATGAAAACAACAAAGGTAGACAGGATAGTCAAGAAGGAAGAACGAGAGGGACAATTAGAATACTTTAACCAACAAGCAAGAATGAAGGGTAGAGTGCGCTCCCACAAAGGAAACTCTTACGGCCAAGGGATGAACTCTCTTACTGCTGAGCCAACTTCTGTATTATGAGATGAAGTTCTGTATTATGAGATGAAGCCTTAGAAGAGTCAAGAAAAGATAGTGGTTTCAATCCGGAGTTAGTGCAGTAACTCATAAGTCTTAGGGTTCTGTTCCAGTCTTATGGTTGTTAGTTTCATTCCCCCCGATCTGATATCAATCCTTTGACTTACCTGTTTCATTCCCGGTTTAGCTCAATGTAATCGACCCTTGGTTGCATACTGACTATCCTGGGTTTCCGTCTAACTACTGATACTCCTTGGTTATTCCCCTAACAGGTATTCTGACTTATTACCTTTATTATTAGATTCAAGGAAGTATGCTCACACTAACATCAGAATAGGGCTCAACAGTCCACGCATTACTTATCGCACATCCAAGGCCTCTTACAAGTAAGTAGCTCAATGTAATCGACCCTAGTTGTTAATTACATGCTATAAGAGTAGGCCAGTTATGAGTTGAGGCCTCGCTCCTAGGTGTTTCATCCGCACTGCTTTGATTCTAAGTTCAGAGTGAATAAAAGCCTTACTTATGAGTTATTGCCTTATCAATAGTGGGTAAAAGCCTTGTTTGTTAGTCAGTAGTTCCATTCCTGTTGTGTTGGCATTGGTTCTATTCTTGTTGGCAATGGTTCAATCCTAAGTCAAAGCAAAGGATGAGAAGCACTCGGGTTATTCTTGTTAACAGAGGAGCCATACTTAAACAAACGAGTAACAGGCGGATAGCCATGATAGTCAGGATGTGAGTAACGAGTAGGGTGTTTAGTGGCTGGGAGTAAGGCCTGGGCTACTAGAGTCGATTCTTCAATTGTTTTCTTTTATTCAGATATTCCCCGTAGTGCAAATCCGCATTGAGAGGTTCACAGTTGTTGCCTTGCTTCTTTGGAACTAATCAAATAATAGGAAACAGGAGTCTTTTGACTATAAAACAGGAAAGACGGACTAAAACAACTAAGTAAGGAATTCCAGAAGGGAGTTTCAGCTTGAAAGAAAGGGCTTTGTTTTGTAGCTTGCTCATTCCGTTACTAATGAGTGAGAGTCTCTTGAATTCCCCTATAAGCGCGAGTACCCCTATTAGTCTTATACTGCTTACAGCTGAAAACATAGATTGTAATAAAAAGAGTGGAGCGGCAGGGCTGTTCCCGTTATGAGAAAGACCGACCAAAGAGCTTCTACTTATTTGTTATTGCTTACATTCATTGCTTACTGCTGGAACAATACTCTCCTCTCTGAACCGAACCACTCGAACACCTTTACTTCCCGCTTCAAGGCCAGGACTGCTCTATACTCAATCAAACCATAGCCTCTTTTCCTAAATTCCATTAGTTCCGTTTTCGATTCCATTCAGTATTGACTTTATTGTTTCAGTTATAGAATGCAAGATCTGGCCAGAATACATAACTTGCTGGCGAATTCAATGATTTTCTAGAAGTAGAGAGGCCCTTATAGTAAGTTCAAGACAGAAGCCACTATGAAACTGGATCTCCCACTGCACTGGCTACAAAGTGAATCAGTAAAATAGTATATTTCCACAAAGAAAGAATAATGTTAACGCGGCAAGGAAATCTATCGCATGGACCCACAACAACCAATGAAATGGGCGAAGGGTAAATTAGGGCGTATGTAAGAGAAGTCCAACCCAATAGACTTGCAGTACGAAAGAAATGACTTTTCATAGAAAGTATAGGGATTTGCCCTACCTACTTTAAAACCTTTCAACAAGGAAAGACAGTCCCAACAGATCTCCCATTGCCGGAAAAGGACCTAACCTATACTTTAAATAGAACTCAAGCCGCAAGGAAGGCAACAGGACGAGTATCATTTCAATTGGATAGGCTCACCTGAAAACTATCAACAAAAGGATTCTTTCTCACTGGCTGAATAAAACAGTTGTCTGACTAGGAATACTTAAAAGTGCTTTAGACCTAGGGATGCTTGCCCTCAGACTCATAATAAAGGTATTATACCACCGGATCTTTCCTTGGCTGGATCGACATTAAAGGATTGGGGCTGACGTGTTCTCCCTTGTCTGCTTTCAAACTGCCTTCTTTCGCTTGACTCTAGCCCTTACCCTAAACTTCCTTTCCCCAACTCCTGCTTTTTTGTGACTTTGAACTTTATGGCTTGATCACAGGATTGGTCTCACTTTATGGCCTTACCCCTAGAAATATACACTGGCCTAACCAAGATTGCTCACTCGACGGCTATACGATACAAACTGACTATAAGATATAGGCTGGCTTTAGGCTGGCTTTAGGTTGATTTTCTTACTTGACTATCTTGCTTGCCTTGGGAAAGACTACTGCTTACCCGCTTGCAACTAGCTCACAGGCCGATGGACTGCACTCGCTTTAAAGCCTTCCCATTATCGAAATCAAAAACGGATTTAGGAACTCGACCTATAAGGATAGGGATTAGATGGGGACTGACCTGGAGCTGCATTGGCAAGAATGGAAATAGCTGCAAGAACTAGATCAATGGCTGACAATTGATACTGACGATCGCTCGAAGGCAAACAAAATCCTCAAATAGAAATTGCAAAAGTGGATTCGTTCTCCTATACCGACGGAAGCCAGGCTGAGGTGATTATTATCCCTAGAATCGAGGAACTAAAGAAAATAGGAATTCCACTCGAGAAGAAAAGAATACTGTATAGCTAACTGAGTGGGCACTAGAGAATAAAGAGTATGTAAGAGAATACGAGGGATAATCAGAGCGGAGGCATAAGATAAAGATAGTACTGGCTTTCTTTGATACTCAAGCAGGAGAAGAGAAAGAGAGTACGGGGTATTACTTACCGCTACTCCTTAAAATAGTGGAATTTGAGGTACTTAGTTATCCTCTCTGTAGGAAGCTGGTCTTCAATTCTTACATCTTCGGGGTCTAATATTTGCTTTTACTACCTTTATAGTTGCCCGTACAAGGTCTGGCTAATGCGGTGGAGCTATACATAGGTGAGGGCAAGGTAGACCTGATCCTAGCCACCATGGACGACTTTCAAGTGGTACTGGGGATATACTTACTAAGGCAAGTAAAGGATTCTAAACCACACATGAATTCGCTATGCATTATAGAATAGAAGACACCCGCATGCTTCCTCTGGTACAAGGGACCAATAAAAGACCAAGGTAATGCTATCCGCCATACAGCTTAGAAAGGCTTTAAGAAGAAATGCCTACATTAGTACGTTTGGTTTACCTTCTTCGTTCTACCACTTCCGGGCCCAATCTTCGTTATGTCCCTTAGTTTGCTGGGCATACCATTCTAATGCTCTCGAAAGATACAGATTGGCATATGTTGTTATATGCTTCACACATGTACCTTTGACTCTGCTTTATAGATGTCTCTTTTGCTTAAAAGACCAGACCCGATCCTTTCTCCTGTTCCAGAAACGAATTAGTGTCTTTTGATTAGCTGTCACATTCGGTCAAATGGCACAAAGTGTGAAATTGGCCAGTGTGCGCAGTTTCCTTTTCTCTTTTGTATCGAAGGTTCAAAGAATAGTCAATTGCATACGGGTTGTAGACAGAAGTGCCCGAAGGAAGGTCCTCTATTCGTATTCTATAGAAACTCTAAATAGCATAAGAGAAGAAAGAGCAAGTCAAGAAAGCCCGTAAGGGAGTCAGACAACTAATATTCTGGTTCTACCACTGCAGGGCCCAATCCGCGGTTGCCTTTTTGCCATTACTAAAGCCGTCCAAGGGAAAGGGATCCCTTGCTTTTTGGGGGATTTGGTCTGTGTCAAAAGAAATAAAGGATGTGCAGTTGCCCATATAGTAGCAATGGGGTGTCGCGGAAGCCACGTCTGGGTCCAGTTGTGCCCCTCAAGCAGGAAAGGGGTTGCCATTTCTTGCCCCTTGGCGATGGACCTGGCTAAATTGGAAGCAAGAGATCGCGAAACAATGCGTCGACTCCTTTTGAAACAGATCCCATCCATTTTCCATTCTTTCCTCCCTCCATTTTCTCCTAGCGGAGCGGGCATACCGTCAAAAAGTAATAAATTGTAATCCCCAACGACAAATGAACGGCCATTTGGGGGGACTAGCCAGCTTCCCATTAAAAAGAAAGAGGGAAATTCATTGCACATACATTAAGGGAGCCATTGAAAGGTTACTAAAACACCATAACTTTACTTTTGAACAGAAATAGAAGTTACATTGAGCAATTAAGCAAGTCAAGTGGGCGAGCAGTTTTAGGTTACTTGTAGGGCGAAGGAATAAGATTTGTTGACTTGACTTTATGGGCTTTAGAACAAGATTTGTTGACTTGACTTTATGGGCTTTGGAACAAGTAACTGCTAATGTGTAGCGTTAGTGAGCTGAGTGTTACATCTCTCTTTCTATACAAGGGCTCGAACTCAGAACTCGCTTGACTATTGATTCCAATTCAAGGACAATCTCTGGCGCCACTCTACAGTACTCTCTCTGTCTCAAGGGAAAGAAGCTCGTTGTGAGTATATCAAAGGTAATACTAGCT